>NC_081431.1:58751844-58831844 GCF_949786415.1 Peromyscus eremicus | reverse complement strand
TCTAGTCCAAATTCTTTGAGTCCTTGTTCACATTTAAAACCTCATGAGGAAAAAAAAAATCTCATGGGAGTTGAGCATGATGGTGCACGCCTTTGATCTCAGCACTTGGGAAAAAGAGGCAGGTGGATCTCTGTGAGTTTGAGGCTAACCTGGTCTACAGAGTGAGTTCCGGGATGACCAAAGCTGTGTAGAAAGAACCTGTCTCAAAAAAACAAAACAAAACAAAAAACCCAAAACAAGCAAGCAAGCAAAAAGCCTCATGAGCCAGGCCTTCACTGTTTGCGTTCTGTTGGACTCGGGTCTTTTGAATCCCATCAGAATCTCCCACAAGCCGTTCTTACAGCCCTCTAGGGCTTCCCTAGTCCGCATCTCCAAACCTTCCAAACTCCGACTGCAAACCAGCTTGAAAGAACCATGGGGCTGACTTAATCATCTCAGTGTCCTCACTTCCCTGACACCATTTTCAGGATTAGTTACCTTCCCTTGCTGCGGCAGTACCGGACAGAGTTGTCAAGGAAACAAAGGATGCATCGTGGCTGTGGGTGGGAATGGCAGGAGCCGTTCACAACACAGCAGACCAAGGAGCAGAGTGCAGGGTAGGAACCTTCAATGGTCCTCCCTAAATGGCCTGCTTCCACCAGCTGGATGGTGCCTCCTAAAGGCTCCACATGCCTCCCAGAATAGCACCCCCAGGTGGGGAAGGAGTAATTAAAGTCCATGGGGACATTTCAGATTTAAACTATAACACCAACCAAGACAAGACAAGAGAAAAATGGAAACCCGCACAGCCCTGCAGCGAGGCTTCCCTCATTTCTAAATCTATTGCTTCACAGGAGACACAAGAAGGGTTGTCCCTCAGGCTCAGGCACCATGCTCCTTCCTGCTACTAGACGGTCAGGATGTACTCTGTCCTAGAGATCTGCCTTAGTTGTTTTTCTATCGCTGTGACAAGACACCATGGCCAAGACAGCTTGTAATTAAGGGCATTTAAGTGGGGTTAAAGTTCCAGAGGGGAGAGTCCAGGATGGTGGAGCAAGGAACAGCGGAGAGTACACATCTTGATTCACCAGCAGGAGGCAGAGAGAGCTAACTGGGAGAGGCACCAGTCTTTTGAAACCTCAGAGCCCACCTCCAATGACACACCTCCTCTAACAAGGCCACACCTCCCAATCCTTCCCAAACAGTTCCACCAACTGGGGACCAAGTGTTTAAATCTATGAGCCTATGGGGGCCATTCTCATTCAGATCACCACAAGCCTTGACTTGTATTACCTCGCCTCGCTTGCTCCTTCTTGTCAACTACACCACAGCTATTACTGTTTTTACTATATACTACATATTGTTTTTACACGCAAGGAAACCGAGACACACAGACCTTGGGCCACCCAGCAGGGAAGCATGTCGGCCAGACCACAATGTTGACCACCCTCTCTTCAGCCTGACAGTGATGAGCCGTTGTTTCTGCCACGCCTCCTGCAGAGTTGGGTACTTTAGTGGAGTATCCAGGGGGCTAAGGATAGAAAGGTCTGATGCAGGTGGAGAGGGACTATCTCACTCTTCAGAAGATGGATCTGAATCCATTCTGCTAGCATTAATAGTTCCTTGTGAGTTTTCAGTCAAAATCCCTTCTTCATCGGTAAGTGGGGTCCGGGGAGCGTTCCCTACGATGGCATTGATTGGCTAACAACAAAAACCGCAGCCTGAGGATCAGACATTACAAACTGAGAAAGCGCTGGGAAGATGATCACAGGTCTGTGAGAGGATGTCAAGAGTCTGCCTGAGATGCCAAGAGGTAGGAAGGGGAGCATTTGGAGTAATGAGGCAGGGTGCTAGGTAGGAGTCAGATCACCTACTGCCTTAATTCTCTTTCAGACTCAAGTACCCAGACACTTAACCACCGCCATACCAAGGGCAGCTGTAGATCGTCCCGCTGTTGTGCCTTTGGCCACAAGGGGGCAGTATCTCATCTCACATGGTCAGAGACTCCAGCGTCTTTCCAAGCTTTTGTGACTGCAGATTTATTTACCTTTATAGAAGGTCCAGTGTCAACCAGGGGCCTTTTGTGCTGGTGAGGGCAAGTGAAGCCCGTGGGCCTCTTCTCAGAATCTTTTTCTCTTTGTGTTTTTCTTTGTTTGAAACAGTCTTGCTGTGCTAAGCAGACCAACCTTGAACTCCTGGCTTACACGATCCTCTTGTCTCACCGCCCTGAGTACAGTACAAGGGTCACTTCCCAGCTTTTCCGAGTTTTGGCTTGACTGCCTGGTTATTTGTGAATAGCATCGCACTATACAGTCCAGGATAGTTCACTAATTAAACACATTATTGTGATAGCCAGCTACTAAAATATAAAACATAAAATTTAGACATAATGTATATGTTCCTTTATTAATACAATTAACAAAATTCATCCAATGGGGGGGGGGTGGTGGTGGTGGAGGCGGCGGCGGCGGCGGCGGCGGCGGCGGCGGCGGCGGCGGCGGCGGCGGCGGCGCACGCCTTTAATCCCAGCACTCGGGAGGCAGAGGCAGGTGGATATCTGTGAGTTCGAGGCGAGCCTGGTCTACAGAGCGAGTTCCAGGACAGGCTCCAAAGCTACATAAAGAAAACCTGTCTCGAAAAAAAGAAAAAAAAGAAATTCATCCAGAGGTCTATTGACTACAGTTACTTCGAAGTATTGCTGGTGCAAAAGGCATGTTGAGGCATTTTCAATAACTGCAATGTAATATAAAAATATCTTTGATGTCAAGATATGGTAACACACGCCCTTAATCCGAGTACTCAGGAGATAGAGACGTGGATGACAGGAGCTCAAGGCTAGCCTCCGAGTTCAAGGCCAGCCTAGGCTCCAGGAGGTCCAGCCTCGAATTAAATCTAGGATTTCAGTGTGAACTGAGAGGAGCCTTAGCTGCCACTGTTTGTTACTGTCACAAACGAAGGCAGCGCTCTATTTTGATTAGCTATATGCCAAATGAAGATCTGCCTTCTAGTTCAAGCGCACAGACCATATCTAAGGGAAGTCAGGAAAAGCCAGGCCGAGATTGGGATCACAGAAGGAATGCAGGAAGAAAGCATGCATGGACTTGTCCTCTCTGTGGGCACACTCCATCACTTGACAAACTGGTGGTGTCTGTAGCCCCTGAGCCAGATAAGCTGCAGGCCTGCAGCTGTTGAGTTAAGTCTATGAAGAATCCTCATAAAGTTCTCAGGGTACTTGCTGTGGAGTTTGGAGGGGGCTAAGATTTGTTTTGTCTTAACAATTTAAAAGATACTGATCATTCAGAAATTTACAAGGCAGTTTGATAAAAGTACCAAACAAAGTGTGTGGATGAAAGGTTCTTTCTCATTCTTCCTCCTCCACCACCTTCTCCTCTTCCTCCTCTCCTCCTCCCCCTCTTTCCCCTCTCCCTCCTCCTCCTCCTCCTCTTCCATATGATGAGGGCTAGGGAGACCATGGAAGCAATAGAAAGGCCTGAGCCCTCTCCTTTATTTGCTGACTCAGCTCTGCAGATGCCACAGTTAAATGTCATCAGGAGGCTCATGGTCCTGTGTGGACCTCAAACTTTCCCAGAAGGTTCCATCTCAGTCCCATAGACAGGCGCTAGTGGATGTGACTTCGGCTACTAGCTGAGACCCTGGGTAATCCACGTTGTGCTCACACGGAGCAAACACATTGCTCAATCCTGTTGCTGCACAAGTTTTCATCCCCGGAAACTAGTCCATGCGCCGAGGACAAAGCCCACATATGGAGCAAGGCCTGCTTCCCAGACTGAGCCAAGCCCTTGCCACGGCAGCACCAGCTCTGGGGGCAGAGGAAAGGAGAAAACTACAGACAAAAGGCAAGGAAGGACAAAGGGCCGGCCGGGCCACCACACCCCGCCACACTGGGCCCCAGCAGGCATTGCAGAGGCTGGAGATAAATGAGCAGTTTCCACCCAAGCCTGGGCTGCAGGGACAAAGGGCACAACTACCCTGGACCTAGGAAATGGGTCAGAGTCCCTGGTGGAGCGAGTAGGAAAACTGAATGGCAAGTCTTGACATCTCCATAAACCCGCAAGAATCAGCCACAGCTTTGGGATTTGCATGCTACCCCCAGCAAACCCCACCTCTCCTTCCCGGGTGCCATGCTGAGCCTCGGTTCTGAGCCTTGGACTCTGGAGACAGTCTGAGACAACAGAAGGGTGCCGTTGGCTTTAGGCTTAGCCAGCAGTTTTGGGGGGAGATGGGAGCCAGATCAGAGCCAACAACAGCAAGCTTACTCAAGCAGGTGCGACTAAAGTTGTTGCATAGAAAGAGCCAGAAAGCACAAGTCCCAGAACAGAACCGTACATATCAAGGCTTCAGGGACCACAGCTCCATGCCTGAGAGTAAAAGGCTAGTGAGGGGCAGAGGGGGCTGTTCTTTTGACCACATGAAAATGGACCCTGGGCAACCTAGAAGCAGCCCCAAGGTCATGTCCATGAAGACCACGGTGACCCCCAAAACTGCCCAGGCACAGACACTGGATCGGCAGTGCTGAGAACTGCACCCTGCTTCAGAGTGGAGTCTGGCCATGGCTGCCTTCACTTTTTCACCCTCATCAGGATGGGTTCCACGAGGCCCTTGCTTTCTCACATCACTGACTCTGAAGTCTAGATCAGCCTGGCAAGGCCAAGTCCCATCCCAGCGCTCTAGAAGAAGCAGTCGAGATTGCACAGTGAGCAGCCGGAATCTCGTGTCACACACAGCAGGAGCTGGCTCTGCAGTCTGTGGTGGGGACTCTCCATAATAAACGAAGGGCTCAGACAGTGAGCAGCCAGACAAACGGCAGCTTGTCTTTTCAGGAAGTCTGTGGACCCGGGATTGGGAGGTGCCACACCGATCAATGGCTGTAGCACTGAGTAGGGCACACCAACAGAGTGTAGAGAAGCCTTCCGGGGAACGGGGACTGCCACCTACAAGTGCCTCCTCCTTGTACAGACACTTCCTTAGCGGGCACTGCTTGAGGCTGATTCCAAATCTGTACACTCATCAGTCTCCCAGGGCTGGCAAAGTCTCCACACATAAGGTAGCCTACCGATTTTTTCAAATCAATTTATACTCTCGTTTATGCGGGAGGCCAGAAGTGCGCAGCATGCTTTCAGAGCTGGGCTTCTTCTGAAGGTCTTGGAATCCATCTTGCTTGCCTCTTCGTGCTTTTCCCAGGCCCTGGCATTCCTTGGTTTGCAGCAGCAGCAGCAGCAGCATTTCCACCTTACTGTCCCCATCTTCCTCTGGTGTCTTCTAGTTGTCCCTCTGGTAATCTCTTCTGAGACACCAGGCACAGCTGGAATGATCTCCCTTGTTCAGTATGCTCTCATCCTTGACTCTCAATAATTGCATTTGCAAAGATACTGTCTCCAGATGAGCTCACGGTCTAATGCTCTGGGTGGCCATGGGTAAGAAGGCTGGTACTGTTCAACCCCTGACACCATCCAACAAGAACTTTCCTAAAGCAGACTGAAAGGTCTTGGTGGGGGATGTTATCCAGATGTTCCTACAGTCCAAATACCACAAACTCAGGTGACCTTCTACTGAATGACAAGCAAAAATGATAGTCCAAATTGGGCGTTATATGACAGAAAGGTCCCCTTCTGGGTTGGTCTACAGGGAGGGTGACACACATGTGTCCCTGAGCCTACATCTTTCTCTTTTCATTAATTGTGAACTATCACCAACATATGGTGAAGCACCGAGACCAACTTGATGAGCCCCACGAACCCACCATTCAGATTTCATACATGCTAAGACACTTCCAATTTGCCTCCTATAAATGGAACCGCACCTGAAGCCTCCTGCTACCTCTTCCTAGTCCCCCGCTTGGCCTCTCCAGAGGTGAGTTCTCTCGTCCTCCTTTGCCTTCTAGTGTGACTGCACGGCAGTGAGAAAGTGGTAGAGAGCATCCCTCAGCTGTGAGCTTTTGATCTTTCCCAGGCTCATGACATGTGGTACGCTACACGCTCAGGCTGCTGGCAGCCATGTGAGCAAGAAGATCAGCAACCATGACTCCGCGGGGTGCTGTGTTGAGGAGCTAGGAGGCCTTAGGTCTACTGACCACACTTTCAACCTGTGGTTAGCTTATTAGGTTGACTCGCCATCATCAGCCGAGGAGCACCTGGCCTTTTATTACATATTTATAGATTCGCAGGCTAGCTAGAGCTGTTTGTGCCAATTAGCACCGTGGTCTAACCGGCTGACCTAACCAGCTACCCTGGTCACGTCTTTCAATTACATAGTGACTTCACACAGTATCTGTCACTAACTTTTCCCCACGGAACATTGTGTTCAAGGTTTATCCATATCGATTCTTGAAGTTCCTGTTCCTTCCTTCTAACCATGGTAAAATTATCTCTCAGCTTTCTGGTTGAAAGGCAGCTGTTTTCCGTATGTTGACTGTTAGGTACAGCTGGGGCAGCATCCGTCTCTTTGTCCTTGCATTTGGATCTCACCAGTGTTTTCAAAGGAAGCCTTATCCACTAGGGATCAGCAGCGCCCAACCCCATCCCCACCCCCTACCCCACCCCAGTGAACCCCTTCAAAGTATCTTGAGTTGCCAAATGCTCCCTGGAGGGCAAAAGCACCACCAGTGAAGATTCTCTGACATCTGTAGCTGGGAGCAAGACACTGCTCTCACTAGCTGCTTTAAAGTAAGGGGCTCTCCAGAGTCCCTATGCAAAGACACCACACCATCACACCAGCTGGACCGGGGAGCCTCCATGTCTGGACACCTGCCCAATGCCAAATACTGCTCCAGACACTGTCACTGTGAGGGGCGGGAGTTGGTATTGATTTTACTTTTAGTTGGAATGTTTCATCTTCCCTTTCAAAAACAGAACAAAAACCCCTTTCTGGGGCTGCCATGGCAGGTGCCCAGCAGAGCACTGAGCAACAAAACAGCTCTCCCTGCCCCAGCTCAGACTAGCTCCCTCCACCAAGAAGACCCATGTCTCCTTCTCTATGCTAAACGGCTTGCACCTTTTCTGGGGACCTGCCCTCGGGGGATGCACAGATTAGAAAGCACCGTAGCATGCTTCCTCTTGTAGAAAGGGAGAGTGATGACCCTTCTTTCCCAGTGAGGGGGGACAGTAGCACCCTAGTGTCCAACCCAGGGTCCCCTGAGAGCAGCTGCTGTAGCTACAATCAATACAATGGTATTCATAAACACAGGCAGGGGCAGGCAGGGGCAGGTGAGCAAACACCGGAAACAGGTATCTACATTATCCCAGGAGGAAGGCAGCCTCACAGGTGAGCCAGAGACGAGGGCCAGTGTGTCGAGACTGCTCAAGTCCAAAACTTGAGAAGCGTATGTGAAGACCATGCTCAGCCAAGGACAGCAAGGAGACAAAGGGTCAGGACCGTGATGATTAGTGTGGCGCGCGTCCACCTGAGGGCTCCATTGTCACATTCCTGGATGACCCTTCCACTGGAGGCTAGAACAGGCTATGTTGGAGAGCCATTGTGTAGAGCTGCAGCCAATACATCAATGTTTCATGTGTTAGTTGAGCAACTTGGATTGTAAATTCTTTAAAGGTAAGAATCATGTCATATGAGTCCTCCAAATGCTCTCCCAACAGTTAGCACAGAGCTGTGTTCATGAGTTTTTAATAGCGCCCATGGGATCATATTCTTTCGGGTCTCACGAAAAGAATGAATAGAAAACGGATTTACTAGCCCATTAGCTTCTCTCCACATACTCACTTTTGAAATATATATATGTTTTCAAGTATATACAAACTGCTTTCAATTTTGTGGCCCAGGTCTTTCCTAAAATGTCAATGTAGTTTAAGGAAACAGATATATTCACTCTACTTTACAGAAATGGTAATCCACATCTCCTAGGTTTAATTGACTTGCATCTAAAGACAGACTGAACCCTGAAACCCAGGTCCACTGGCTCCCCGGGAACTCTGTCCTACCGCTGTGTGTTCCTTGTTCTCCTTCCTGTCCCCAGTCACCTAGGCTTACCAGGTACCCCAAATACATCCTGGCTTTTGTTCTGATAATACAAAACCTCAACAGAGGTCCACTTCTGACATCAGCAAAGCCTGGCAGGTAACAGAATTGGAGAGCTGCCAGGGATTTGGGAGCTGTGTCTGGCCAGTCTCTACATTCACAGAGGAAAGTCTGTGTACTGTTTCAGAACAGACAAAAGAACATAGTGGGTAAGTCTCCAGGTGAGAAAGGACTCTGGACAGGTGCTCAGCATATGTTGGTGCCAGGGTAAACACACACACACACACACACACACACACACACACACACACACACACACACAAAGAGCTCAGGGAGGACACTCTGGGGTCAATGATAAAAAGACAATGTTAAATTCTATTAAAATAATATAATAAATAATAAGTTAAAATATATAAAATAACTAATAATAAACAAGGCATGTGATATACCAATAAGGTCAGCACTTGGGGGGCTGAGCCAGGAGGATCTCAGGTTCAAGGCCAGCCCATAAAGCATACTGAAAACGGACAGCTAGAGGAGGAGAATTGTTAAGTTGTTAGGTAACGCTGTTCTAAAAAATTTGAGAGGGAAGAATTCGAGAAAACAAAAGTCTTTGAGGAAAAGGAACTCTATCTTGCCAAGATATGCTCAAAGCAGGATCTGTCCTAGAATGTAGATGTGTCAAGATTTTACTATACTTTGTCCTGGATCTTATATTACTTCATTAATAGGAGTTTTCAATGTCCCTAGAATCTAGTCTCACCCCCAAACTCTAAACCTCAAAGGCTGACTCCATGTGAAAAAGGAAAATTGCCTTCTTAATTATCACTAGCTAAGGTAAGATCTTTATGCACGTGGCCCCTGGGTAACAAGCCTTTCGTCACAATACTATTAGAAGATGGGTGCCATTGTTAGCATTTGACCCAGAAGGAAACCGAGGCTCAGAAAGGTTAAATGTTGCTTAGGGTAATAACACAGCCAGTAAGTGACAGAGGATGCAAGCAAATCCTGGTCACCTGTTTCTCAAATTTTTATCTGGATGCTCTGGTGCTAAATACTGAGTCTATAGGTGTTATGTATTTATGTAGGGTAGGGTTAGGGAACACACAAGCTATTTTTGTTGTCATTATCCCAGGTTTACTGAAAATATTACAGCACACCTAAAAGATTCAAATGGCTCCCTGTAGTGTTTCGACACTCATCCAGCTGAGTGACCAGCAGGTAGAACAATGTGCCCCAATCCCAAAGCTTCTGTGTGTCTTTTTGGTGTCAGGCTCCACCTCAGTGACAGGCCTGACTCAAGGCTTGGATCTCAGGACCATCAGGACCTCTCCTTCCTCTCTCCCCCTCCCGCAATCTGATGGAGATATGGTTCACGAGAGTCTCGGGGCCACCTTCATCAGATGTGGCACGGAGGCCACATCTCTGCTGCAGAGTCTCATGCTGTGAGAGAAGGGGATGTTCAGGTGTGGAAGTCCAAGCTGTCTGGTGTTCCTCGGGTGACCTAGGCCACCTTCCTCCTGGTTTCGGAGCTAAGGCAGCATATGTTGGTAGGTCCTGGTTAAAGAGGAAGGTGGGAGAGGTACTTTGTTTTACAAAGCTGCCCACCTGTGTCTGCCCACCTGTGTCGTACACTGTTAGAGGATCCCAGCGGGCGCCCACAGCTGCAGAGTTCCTTAAGTGGGCTTAGAGGGTGATTAACAGTAATAAGAGAGGTGCTCAGGTGACCACCAACACCACCGATGTACACGGCCGCGAAGAGGGCCCAAGACGGGAACCTGGGAAAGCAATGCCAAGTCCAGGGGCACTCTGGACTGGGGATTGGAAACTGTTGGGAGGTTCCAGATCCCAGAGCTTCCGGGTTGCTCGCAAAGGGCGGGGCCGGCCGTCTATCAAGCTTCGGGGAGAATCAGAAAGTGTGCAAATGTCCAAAGCATCAAGGACTTAGCCACTCGGGCAGCAGGTGGCGGGGGAGGGACGGTGGGGGCGCACCGGAGGCACCGCAGCCGCCGCCCTTCCTGAAAGGTCCCGTTGTGCACTGCCTGGCAGAGAGCGACCCACACGGCTCTCAAACCTAGGGTCCCCACCCACCTCCCCCCCAAGCTTTGATTGGCCCGCTTCTTCCCTAGGTCAGCCAGTCAGAAGCTTGTTACCAAGGCGGAGCTTGCCCAGACTGGGAGGAGGCTGAAGCCCCGGTGCTGTTGCCGAGCAAGGAAAGCAGCTTTGCAAGCTAGTTCAGTAAATCCTAGCCAGATGCTACCGTGGGGACTGACGGAGGAGGGAGGGTGGGCGGGTGGGTGGCCGCGGGCTCCACCCTAGTTCATAGCCTGGAGGCAGGGAACAGACACCTGCCTGCTCTCGCTGCCCCAGCTCGCCCTCGCCCTCCTCCCCTCTGCTCTCCCTCGCTGGGCAGATCTGATTCAAAGCAACCGGTGGTGGGATCGCCAGGTGCCCAGCTGTCCCAGCTGACAAGCATCGTCAACGCCACCTCACGTCTGAGCAAGCCAGAACTCCATAGGGAGGTGCTGACTCCACCAACTCACATGTTTAGGTCCCCTCTTACTATGAAATGAAGACAATCCTGTCTTGAGGTGGTGAGCCTCGTAACGACCAAGTGACCCCTCAGGAATTAGGAGACTAAAATGGCAAGATGCCTAACCAGTGAAGCTGACCATCCCATCTAAAAATTTGGCTAGCAATGCCCAGGATGCTACAAAGTCTGGACCAAAATAAGAAGAGGGCTGCTGAACAGGATAGTCTAAGAGTGTGCTTCCAACCATAGCTCAATCCCTAACAGGCAAATCTATACCTTTGCAAAATACCCCTTTGGCCTCACACCCAATTCCTAAATCCTTGTTTCAGTCTCCATTGCCTAGCTTTATATACATGCACCCTGTCCCGGTGATGGTAATAATATCAATATTTAACAGCAGTTATCGTGGGTTTAGCATGAGCCAGCACTGTTCTGGGTTCTTTGTATCTATCAGCCAATCCCACAACAGAACTAGGTAGAGAACCTTATAGCATCACATCAAAGCCATTGAGAAGCTGTGTAAGTTATCTACTGTCACAGAGCTCTAAGTGGCACAGCAGGAGGTGAATGTGAGTAATATGTCTTTTCCTGTTGACCCCTTTCAATCTTGATCTTGATTGTCAACTTGTTACCTTCCTGACAGGTGTGGTAGTGCAGTCTTGTAACACCAGCTCTTGGTTGGCCCAGGCAGGAGGACTATGAATTTGAGGCCAGCCTGGGTTACTTAGCGAGACCTTGTCCCCCTCCCCACAAAGGAGCCCTTCCTCCAGTACTGCCAAGGAAGATGTGGCTCAGCCAGAGGCAGTGGCTCCAGCCTTTAATCCTAGCAGTCTGGAGACAGGAGCAGGCAGAGCTCGGTGAACTGAAAACCAGGCTGGTCTACATAGGGAGATCCAGGTCAACCAGAACTGCATAGAGAGACCCTGTCTCAAGAAAAAGAAAGGAGAGAGAGAGAGAGAGAGAGAGAGAGAGAGAGAGAGAGAGAGAGAGAGAGAGAGAGAGAAAGGAAGAAAGAAAAAGAAAGACAGACAGACATGTAGCTCATTCTTTACCTCTGTAGGAGTCCCTAGGAACTAGGTCCAGCCCCACTTGGAGCAGGGGGAAGGAAGACGGGGGAGGACTAGAGGAAATGGGGATTTTTCCATTAGTGAATTTTACCATGGTTTTTTTTTTTATATAAAAGAAGAAACGGTCCAAAGACAATCTTCTCACCCACGTGCCCAGTGCTTGTCGACTGAACCAGTTTAGAGCATCCCCAAGCCTCAGAAATCCTCCCCTACACTTCACAGCTTTGTGGTCTACTTCCAAAATAGGGCAGACACCAACTTGGAAGTTGAGGCGTGATAGGCAAAGGTACCAGGAGCGCCTGAGGACTTGGCAGGCAGTCCCATTTTACAAACCGTTCCTTCTCCTCCCCCTTCCCTCCTCTCCCATGCCCCTCCCTACCCCGTCCAGCCTGCACCCTTTCCCAGCTCATGGGGCACACCATCTGTCTGCCCTCCCCGTTCCTCGGGGACTTAGGTCTTTTATTGAGACCTTTAAATAATTAAATGCCCCAAAGCTTCCCCTGCATTGATCCCAGCCTCAGGCCTGGGGTGTTATTCAAAGCCCAGGAGCTAGACTGGAGCGCTGCCAACCCCATCGCCTCTATTCAGCTCCCTCCCCTCACCCCCCCCCCCCTCAGCTGCCGGCCTATGGCTAATAGGGCTTTTCTCCTGTTTTTGCCCCCTCGTCTGCCAGGCACAGTCCGGGGCTGGGGGGTGAGGGGTAGGTAGGGAGAAGGCCATCAGATCCACTACACGCTCGGAAAAGGACGGGACCAAAGACCGAGGGAGGGTGTGAGACCAGCATGCCCATCAGCCTCCGTGGAGGAGCCTAGGGCCACTGCCTTCCACTCGGTTAAAAGCCAAAGGGAGACTAGCAGTTGTCAATCACCTGAGCGGTGTGGGGCTTGGTCAGCCTCCTCATTCATGCAAATAACCCTGGTGAGTAGCGCAAAGTTTAGTCTAGACACAAAAGAACTGTACGCCTCCCTCCGGGCTGCCCGCCCTCCCTCCCTCCCGCAGCCACCCGGCCCAACGACAAAAGGCGGGGGGGGGGCCCAGCGGTGCGTGAAGAGTGAATGGGCAAGGCCCTCCCTGGTGACGTCCCACCAGGCAGATGGCAACAGTTGTCCCGCTCCGGTGGCAGGCCTGCTTTCATCCTCCTCCCCACCCCCCATAAAGGAGGAAGGCCGGGTGGCTCAGGAGCTCATCGCTTTCCCCACCCTGGTGGGGGGAAGGGCGAGGCCCCGGAGGTGAGAAGCAGGCTAGCTGACGCTGGCTGTTTGGCTGCCAGACAAAAAGGTTGCTGAATGGCCGGCCGGCCACGGGCCCAGCTTGCCCATCTGTGCGCCTCTGGGGAGCTCTGCCCCCACGCTCCTCCTCGGCTTCTGGCCAGCCTTAAGCAGAGCCAGGGCCTCTGGGAAGAGAGGCCGCGGTCTGGGGCAGCTCACTAAGCCGCAATCGTTGAGATTTGTGCTCTCAGGCTGTCACGGAGAGAAAATCCCTTGACCTGCATTGTTTTGCCTCTTCAGAAATAGGTTAAATGGAAAATCCAAGCCCTGAGGGGGCAGATGGAGAGCTGTACTCCGTGGTTAACTAATAGTCTGAGTTGCTGGGAATGGTCTAGTAGGCCAGGAGTGGAAGGCTTCCTTCCCAGCTCATCCTCTGCTTGCGGCATAATTCTAGACCAGTCCTCAGGAGGCTGTTCTTGTTGTAGTTTTCTCCGTAAATTGGGGTAACACCCACCACTGATACCTCCCAGTGTGGTGGAAACAGCCCCCGTGCTATCCAATATCCTGTAAACAGCAGAGAGGCTGTGGGAATACAAGTCTTTATCCTCAGTGTCCACACATTCACATTATCCTGGAGCAGGTATGGCACTTGAAATAGTTTTCAAAATCCCTGGCCACGCCGTGAAGTGACTGAGATGGAAGAAACATCTTGTAGAGAGCTCAGGAAGAGCTAGCACCTTGCACCAGGCTCCTGAATCCCAGATCCTTAGCTCCACCTCTGTCTGCCTTCAGACATGAGTCTAGCATGGTCAGTGGTAGTAGAGAGCTTGCCTAACACATGCAAGATTCCATCCCCCAAACCAAAAATCAATCATGACCATGATGAGATGAGACTGTTCCAGGTCAAAGGTGTGCCAGAGTTATCATCTGCATGCCCGGGAGCTCTGGCCGGAATAGCCTGGCTGCTCCTTCTGCAGACTGACTGAACTGGGGGGCGCGCGGGCAGGGGAGGACAGACGGCTGAGGGCACAGCCTGGTGTTCCCTCAATGCAAGCTGCACCGTGGCTGTCCTCTGAGCTGGCATTGTGTCCTTCTCTTCTGCCCACCCTGGCCAGCCATCGTTTGCTTTGACCAAGGTGGAGGTATTTAAGTTGGTTTGGGTTTCTAGTCTTCGGCATGAGGCTGGTGAAGATGTTGTTTCCTGCAAAGGTACTTCTCAAGACATCTCTTTCCCAACCTTTCCCAACCCTTGCTCAAGCTAACCTCACCCGACCCTGATCATCCTCTGGTCCAGCCATGATGGCAAGCAGCACTTAGAGCACATCATTCTGTGTTATTCCATTAGTTTGCATTTAATCCTGAAGAGTCAGTGTCTTGGGTACATATGTGTAATTATCTTGCCACCTCCTTCTGACTGGCAACATCCTGAGGGCCAAGCCTTGGGTTCTCTCTCCCTGCCAACCCCAGATTGTGCAAAGATCCATCTCTGCCTATAAGAGGTTCTTATCCTGTGCCTGCCAGATATAGGATGGAAACTCGAAACCATATATATGGTCTTTCAGGTTGTCATGTGCGCCCAGCCATGTATAGATCCCGGACTCTGAGGCTGACAGTAACCCTCATCCACTGTCAAATGTACATGGCACTGGGCTCTTAACAAGTACATTTACATCCTGTTGAACCCTTCTGGGGATCTTTGAATCTTGTCTTAGGACATAAGCAGTGCTCCAATTTTCCCCCTGGGTGGTGCCAGCAGGAAAGCCTATTGGCCAAGCAGTGGTAATGACAGGGAGGTTATTTGCCTTTTGTAAAAACAAGAGAAGCCACCGGGCCCTAAGCCTCCACCCTGAGCAGATTGGTAAGAAAGGAAGTGGGTCACGAGGAACACAGGAGCTTCTGTGTTTTGCATTAGGGCCAGGAAGTCAGGAACTGAAATTCCTGATTGCAGTGAAGCAATCAGTCCGTCGGGCTGGTTGGTCTGTAGTGGACTAGGATTTTTCCATCTGGAATGAGTCAAAGGGCAAAGGAGAGACTATTCCCAGGCCTGGAACAGTCAGCCTGCTCCCCACAGCCCTTGCCTCAACTCCGTGTTCTGACCTGTGTTCAGCACAGACACTGTGGAAGGTGTTGAGCAATGTCAGCGCTGATCTCATGGACCTTCTGTTCAGGATGAGTTATAACAGATAAACAAAGACAACTCTATGGAGAACGGGTGCACATGTGCACACCATACACACACACACACACACACACACAGGCACACTCATCATGCACAAGCACCCACTGCCACTACCAAAGACAGGGCTGAGGGAGGAAGCAATGGCTTCTGACTAGAAGAACCTGACAAGGCCAGGCATGGCGGCACATGCCTGCAATCCCAGCACTCAAGAGGCCAAGACAGGAGGATCACTGCAAGTCTGAGGCAAGCCTGGACTAAAGGGACCTTGATTCAAAAGAAGAGAGAAACAAAGAAAGACAACAAAAACAGCAAGATTTTAAAACATAATATAAAAAACAAGGGTCAGGCAGTGGTGGCACACACCTTTAATCCCAGCACTCAAGAGGCAGAGGCAGGCAAATCTCTGAGTTTGAGGACAGCCTGAACTACAAAGTGAGTCCCAGGACAGCCAGGGCTACACGGGGAAACCCTGTCTCAAAAGACTCCCCCAAACACACACGTAAACAAACAAACAATATAGCTAAAGAGTCCAGGATATAGATTGGTGGTAGAGAGCTTGCCTAGCATTCAGGAAGCCCTGGGTTCAATCCCCAGTGTCAAGATAAAAATCAATTTAAAAAAAAAAAAAGGTAAATCATTTTACTAGAAGAAGCAGTCTGAGCCTGGGCAGAGTAGATATGTAAGATGTGGATTCCAGACTGCTTGCCTTCTGTGTACTACCTGCAGGAAGCAAACTGCACTGGGTGTAGAGGCCCCTGCCACTCTGACCTGAAGGCTAAGAGCAGCAGGGGGAAATGGGAGAAAGCCTGGACTCAGTATGGCTTTGCTAATGATAATGATGCTTCATTTTCATCTCCGCATCCTCCTGCTTTCTGCCTCTTCTCCTCCTTCCTTCCTCTTCCTGGCTTGCCACTTCTGTTTATTTTGGAAGCCCTGTATTTGAGTCCGCTGCCATTATTACTAGCAGTGTGCCTGTGGACAGTTCGCTCAACCTGGGCCTCTGTCTCCTCACTGATGGTCACATAATAACGTCAGCCCCCACAGAGTCGCTCTGAGGGTTTAATGAGATGGTTCGCATCTCACTAATGTCATTCGTTACTATGGTTTCTGGGGTGATGTTTACAAGTATGTTTACAAACATCACCACAGAAGAGGAGAAAGGCAGTAACATTCCCATTGCTGAGGACCTACTAAATGCCAGGCCCTTTGCTAACACTATCGACGAAAGGGAGCATCCAAACCCACAGCCTTGATCGCTCATCGTTAGCAGTCCCGCAGAGTCAGAGGCAGAAGTGAAACTCGCATGAGGATATGTGTATCATTTCAACTCAAATGAGGAAAACGGCACCAAAATCGCTACCCTGCCTGCCTGGGTGAGTGGCTGGGGAGAAACACAAAACATGCTAGTTTTGCACCAAGCTGCCTGTGGCTGGGATATGAGTTTGGGAATTGAGGTAGGCAGCATTTAGATATTTCAAGGCATGAGCTAAGGTTATTGAGACTTTGCCAGGATCTCCTGCAGGCAATTCCACCCATTTCAGGGCAGGAGGATGGGGAGGGTGACCTGGTATTTATTTAGTCAGATCCCTGAGTTTCTTACATAGGGAGGGATTTGACTTAATAAATGTCAAAGTCCTTGGGGGTAACCCCCACTTTAGGCTCTGACCCTCCTTTCCCTCTAGAGAAGGGAACTGGGGACCAGAGCTGTGAACACGATTCTTACAGAATGCTCCCTTCCCGGTGACTCACAGGCAGCCCTGCCCTGTTCGTCCTTCTTATCCATCACTGTTTACATGCTCTCTGAAAGTCAGGTGTCAAGAGGCAGCTGCTGTTTGTGGTCTCTTCTCCCCAGATACAGCAACACACCAGCCTCCTAGGCTGGCTGTCATTGGCTAACAAGAAACCAGACTAGAATCCCTCCTCACTCCAGCCAGCAAATAGAGAGGGCACAGGAAACACCTGGAGGAGAAGGCAGCTGGCAAGGGAGTGCCGCCCGAGAGAAGAAGGGGTTTGGGGACAGAGAGCTGGGGGAGGGGACAAGTGCTTAATGGCAGTGCTCTTGGCATCCACCAGCTGCTGAGAACTGACAGCTGAACAGCTCAAGTGCCCCCATCTCACACCCACCCTGACAAACACACACACACACACACACACACACACACACACACACACACACACAGAAAGAACGTCCCTCTCGGGCACCAGCTTTCATAGTGCCAAGAATAATCATACAGAAAGACTCCTTGGAGGGTTTTTCATCTCTTCACCCTCAGTCTCTGATTTTGAGCCTCTCTAAACCGAGTAAATGTGAAACGGGGGTCCCAGCATGAAACAGATTCCATAAGGGAGGTCTGAGCCCATGTTATGTGAAAGCTCCTTCCGGGAGTACATATCCATTTATTTGTACACTTATTCATCTAGATTTCCACCCAGATACGCCTATTCACTGCTTGTTATCTCAAGTTGTGGTTCAGGGTGGAGCAATCTTAACTGAGAAAATCAAAGGACGCTCTACCATCATTGTCTACCCAGAAGATATTGGCTCGTGAGACTGTGCACCCTACGTGCACATGCACACGGACTTAGCTGATGGAACTCCTTCACCCTCCTTAGAAAAATCCCCAAGAGGAAGTTCCTTTTAGCTCCAGTATGGGAGGACAGGGGAACTGGAGCAAGCCTGCAAGTGCCTGTGGGCATCAGCTATTCGGGTCTTTCATTCAGCCGCTGCCGGTGTGCTTAGGCCTGCTCTGCACAAAGTGGTAGACAAGCGCACAAGGTATACTAGGAGATGCTTGTAGACCTGCCAGACAGCCACACACAACACTATAAGAAGTGCTACCGGAAGCTGGGGGTGCAGCCCAGTTGGTAGAGTACTCAACTGGTAGATGCTCAGTTGGCAATGTGAACGAAGGCCCGGGTTGAATCCCCAGCACATAAGCTGGGAGTGGCGGTGCACACATGAAGTCTAGCACTCAGACGGTAGAGGCAAGAGAATAAATCCAAAGTCATCTCCAGCTACATATTGAGTTCAAGGCCAGGCAAGGCAACATGAGACTGTCATCGTCCCCCCCTCCCCCACCCACCTGCAAAAAAAATGTATGTACTAATTGCATTTGTTGTAAGTTTAAACAATAATGAAACGTGTGTGCATCATAAAGGACTGGAATGAAGCCTAAACATTTTTCCTAAGCCCTGAGGTAAGAACACATATACAGCAGACCGTGGAGTTATTCAGGGCAGGCAATAGAAGAGACAGTAGAGGAAGGAACAGGCATACACCCTGCTTTCAGATCATGTTCACCCTCCCGTTCTGGTCACGGGGCCTTGGCTTTCTTCCTCTGTGGTCAAAGGCATTGTATCTCAGAGGGCTTGGGACCATCGCGTTGTAAGACATCAGGCTGAGTGCCTGAGTACACAGGGTAGGTGCTCAGACCCCATGAAGAAAGAGCTCCTGTGCCACATATACACTGACAAATCAATAAAATAAAATAAAATAAAAACTTGCACACATGGGCAGGGCTTTAGGGCAGTTGTTCTCAACCTGTGGGTTGTAACCCATCTGGCAAACCTCTATCTCCAGAAATATTTACTTTACCATTCATAACAGTAACAAAATGGAGTAGCAACAAAAACAATGTTACGGTTGGGGGTCACCACAACACGAGGAACTGTATTAAAAGGTCGCAGCTTGAGAACCACTGCTTTAGGGAAATGGAAGCTGGAAAGAATGTGACGAGGTGAGGGGGCCTGGCCTCGGATTTAGTTCCATCCTACAGGTTTGGAATGGCAAAGAAAGGCAACAGGAATAAAAAAAAAATTGGCACAGTGAAATAGAATCTGTGCTTGTCCCAAGATGCTGGCCAGGCAGGAAGCGGGCCAGGGGAGCCACAGAGGAGGCTGCCAGGGTGCTTGGAGGCAACAGGGGCAAGATCTGGACTATGTGCTGTCGGGAAATAATGAGACAAGTTTCAGAGATTTTTTTTCTTTTTTCTCCACCCATCCATCTGGAAACAGCAAAGGAATTGTGAGACATGATTTACTGCAGTGCCTTGTCTCAAAATTGAGCAAACTGATATCACAGCAGGGAGAGCATGGGATCAGGATGTCGAAGACCTCATCAGTATTGCCAGTTACTGCCAGCCCTGCAGCCAGGCCCTCACTTCCCCGCGCCAGTCCCACTACCTAGCGGCTAGTCCAGATCAGCCGTGAACAGGGGTCTGCAGCTCTTCAGCCTCCAGCAGCCAAAGTCAGAGCCCTTCCCCGGAGCTGCCCAACCTTCTCTCCTGGTGATTAGTGTGTAAATGTACTTAGGGAGTTAATGAATAACTAAGGCTTGTTATGATGGGTCAATAATAGCACGTTCTTAAGTCCTGAGAGCCAGCAAGATTCAGAGCCCTACATTTTCTTAATAAGATGTGGTCGCAGGCGCCCAGTAAGTCCCAGCTGTTTTGAGCTGAAATGCACTATTATGACCAATCCTGAACAGACTCAATTTTCTTTTTTTAAAGATCATCTCTGATCTAAATGATTTTCGTCTACCATTTTCCACTCTGGTCACCTACAACTTTCACTCACTGGATCAGTATTCACCAACACCCACCTACTAAGGACCAGATGGATACCCTTCAGGCAAGGACCTGCCCCAGGTTCTAGCTTAGTGTAGATTTAAAGTTACAAGGACCAGTGGTGACAGGTGGACAGCATGAGAACTCAAGAGGAAGGCCACACATCCTACCAAGGAGAGAGCACAGCAAAGTTGCCTGGTGGTCTGAAATCTTGAAGGTGTGAGTTCACCAGGAAACAGTGGGTGGACAGGAGAAGGCTGGGGCGTTCCTTGGGCAACGATGCACAGTCCCTTAGACAGGTGAACAGGCACCAGCTGAACATGGAGGAAGCTGCTTCCTGCTTCCTGGGGGAAGCAGAGGCAGGCCCCTGTGGACCTTCAGTTCCATTAGGAAGGAGTCAGAATGTGCCTCCCTAGAGATCAGGGCCTGACAGTCTACCAGTAATGTCCTAAATACACAACCTTCCTCCTGTGAGGGCTGGAGAAGGAACCCCCACCTCTTCATTTCTGGATATATCAGAGGCCACACCCCAGGGCTCTAAGTGTATGTATTGTCAAAAACAAAACAAAACAAACAAAAAAAAACAACCATGGACTGGATGGGATGTAGCTTAGAAGACAGAGTGTTTGGCTAGCATGAACAAAGCCCCCAGTTTAATTCCCAGCATGATGTCTATAATCCCAGTGCTTAAGACACACAGATGGGAGCATCTAGAGTTCAAGTTCATTCTTGGGTACACGGCAAATTCTAGGCCAGCCAGGGATACCTGAGACCCTGTCTCAAGAACAAACAAACAAACAAAGCCACAGTATCTTGTATCATGGTCTCTTAGGCATGATGACAGTGGACTAGAGCCAAGGACTGGAGGCCCTTTTCCAAGGCTTGGGCTCACTCTCCAGGCTCATTCCAGCCTCTCCCCAGCTGTCCTCACTCATTTACTGCCTGATGTCCATCAGCGGTTAAACGCCCTCTCCCCGAGTGCTGGTAAATAAAGCAGCACTTATTCAACCCGCCCAGCTGTTACTGCCTCTTATCTGATATACTCCAGACAGCCTGTCCGTCCGGCTTACTGGACAAGGGTTGAACTAAGGCCTGCCCTTGTTTGTGGGAACGAGAGTGGCAAGTGGTAGGGCCAGGTTTCTGCTGGGAACAAAATAACTTGGAGCTTCTGGGGAACCAGGCTATGAAAGCAGGGGAAAGGCCGTGCATCCAGGGCACAGTCGTGCTAGAGATCATTATCCCAGGGCCTGGCAGCCTCTTCCACCGAACTGAAATGGTGTCTCTGCCAACTCTGCAAAGAAATAGTATGAAAACAAAGCCAGAGAGCTCAGGCTTGCCCTTCTTAGTTTCCCCATTTATTTCTCTTCTGGGAAGGGAGGGCACGTGGGTGTGAGTCCACAGGGAAAGCTGCTATTGGAGAATCCCTTCCCCACCCACTCCGTGTGTGAATTAGCACGTAGCTGGTTTGATATTAATCCACAAGCAGGCCCATAGCACCAGCACAGTCAGGGGCCTAGTGAACAGCAAGAACATCATGTATTTACCACAGGAATGACAGAGGTCATTCTATCAGTGTGCCTACCCTTGCCAGGGTTCTAGAAGTAGGTGGATTTTTTTTTTTTAAAGGATTGAGGGAGAGGCTACAGAATAGTATTAACTGCAACCATTTCTGAAGATACTAGCAGATTCTGTTACTTTCTTTATTTGACACTGCCCTCAAGACCAATGTAGGGCCCTTGAAAAGATGAGGCTAACTTCCACTAGTAATGGCAATTCTTATTCACTGAGGACTAGAACTAGTCTAAGCGACTGACTGATGGGTCAAATCTCATCTTGTTGAAATGGGCTGCATTTGAAATCCCACTCCAAACCTGGGGGAACTAAGCTGTGCTGGCCACCTGCCCCAGGTTGCTCAAGTCAGTGGGCAGGAAGTAGACCGGAAATAGACCTCCCCAGGACACCTGGCACTTAGGTCTCCACCCTCGACTTCCTGCATGTCCACCTCATTGTCTTTAGGGATGGAAACCTTAGCAAGTAGGAGTCTGACACAAGCTAGAGGTGAACTCCTTCCTCCATTCCCACCTAAATGACCTTTCAGTTCAACTAACTAAGAAGAATGATAGTAATGGTTCTCATTTGACCTCCAGTGTCTGCCAGGGTGGTGAGGATGGTTTAGACTGAGGAAAAGGACAGGGGCGTTTAGGGGACGTTTAATCCACTACACACACACACACACACACACACACACACACACACACACACACAAACATCTTTGCTCCTCCTCCTCCCTTTCTCTCTATCTCTCTCCCTCTTCTCTCCCCTCTCCATCTTCTTTTTGAGACAGAATCTTACTCTGTAGCCCAGGCTAGCCACAAACTCATGGTTATCTTCTTGCCTCAGCCTTCCAAGAGTTAGGATGATAAGCATAATTCACCATGCTCAGCTCACCTTGCTGGTTTCTAAGACAGGAAAAACTGGATGATTTTTCCAAACTTCCCCAGCTACTTGCAGAAAAGAAGCAGAACTATAAACCATGTATTTTTCCTCTCCACCACAAACTCTATTGCAGAACTTTCATGGGGTCAGGACTGCTGGTGCTGACTGGGAAGCAGAGCTCGTGAGTCCTCAGTATCCTTTCTTACCAAAGGCTGGTACAGGAGCCAGTGCCAGAGAAGTGGTTTCTTCCTCCTGGGGCTTGTTTATGGCAGCATCAAGGCCTCCTCCACCCAAACCTTATCAGAAGCCAGGATGGACTCGTAATCTACAGCTGCCAGCGCCTTGCCCAGACTCTCTGGGGAGGGACATTATCATCACCAAACAGCTGACCACGCACAGGACTCTAGGCCACCATGGTTTACCGAGCTTCAGGGAAGATGAAAGCCTAGCTTTGGAGCCTGGGAAAGCAACTACTTGTTACTCCATTCAGAGTCCCAAGACACCCAGAGGCCAGTGGGTGTTGTCTGCTCCTATTGATACTGGCCAGGTCTAAAAGAAGTAACATCTTCCTGGATCACAGAGCTCTCTTGCATAAATGGAGTGGCCGTTATTAGCCTACCAAGAACCAAAAGCACCCCCAAAATGAATCTACTATCCTGTGGTTTCCCTGACAGAGATAGGGTTGACCTGTCTGTACCCTTGGCCTCCAGACAACCTTCCCTGAATGTTATTCAGTCTTCCACTGAATAATGAAATGTCCCTTAGGATTGGGATCTTTTAGGAAACAAGTAGATAGATACATACTTTGAGTTGAATAACCCAAAAGAATAGAACCCCAAGGAAGAGCAAAGATTCCTAGATCCTAACCCTGTCCTTGCATCGAAACAGAGAGGAACAAATGAAAGGACTATTTCTGTGGCACCCCCCTGCCATTAGTGGGTTCCAGTAGTCTATTCATGACACAGGGGCACTGACGTCCCCCGCCCAGGCCCTGGATCCCTTCTTTCCTCACACAATCCAGACATAGGCACCTAGCTTCCCTGGCCTAACTCGGACCAAGAACACCCAGGACACACTGCATGTTTGTGTACAAAGTTGTGAAGTATGAAATGAAATGAGAATGCTTACAATTTCCAGAATAGCCCACGTTTCACCCATCCAATGTGGGTCAAAAGTGTTTCTGGAGCCTTAGCGGGGAGCCGAGTCTTTATCAAAATTCTAGGAAAGAGCCCCAAAATCAAGCATAACAAATTATTACTCTTGCATAGATCCTCTCTGTGAGGTCAAAGGTAGTTGTAAATGAGTAACAAGCCAAGGGTTTTCACACTATGCGCTCTCAGAAATAACTGCTTTCTTGCTTACTTGTACCACCGGCATTCAGCCATGTGTGGCCCCAGTGCACAGATCCTGGAGCTCCACTTCTCCTGTCTAACAGGGTAAGAATGGTAGTTAATAAATGGCAGCCGAGGTGACAGGAGCCCTTGCTAGGAATGGCAGACAGTCTTGCCTCAACCTGTGAAAAGGATCATCCTCTGCTCACCACTGGAGGTCTGTGGAAATCAGGGTGTGTTTGAATTATTTTTAGTATTTGTTGACGATATAGTCCAGTCACTGGGATTGGTTCCAAGGCTGTTGGAGATACTCAAGTCTCCTCTATAAGATAACTTGGCAGTTTTTAGTTGAGGGTCCTCCCATGTAGTTTAAATGATAAGGTTGTCTGCAATGCTTAATACACTGGAAATCGTTAAACCATTTTCTGGAATGGCAAGGAAAGTCTGTACATGTTAGGTAAAGATGCTGCTGCTGGAGGCCTAAGGCCACAGCATAGGAACCGGATGTGCTCAAAGGAGGGCCTCCCAGATGACCTGTGGAATGCCAGAAGGAACATGAGAGCGTGCTTGTGTATGACTGCAGTCACATCACATGGACTGGTGTGCTCAGTGTGTGACAGATCAAAGTTTTGTTTTTTGGAACTTCCTGAATTTTTTTTTTCCTGTGTAATTTCCAGCCATGGTTGGTTGCTTCCACAGATGTGGACACAGAAGGCCAGCTTTACAAATGTTCTGAATGACTTAGAATGATGGAATAGGCTACAGAATGTTCAGACAGCATGTTTTTAGAGACCTGTGAGAATATTCACAAAAGGACAGAAGTAGAGAGCTACCTCCTGGCGTGGGGGTGGGGGGCATGGAAATGATGTCACTATACACCTAGGTTATCTTTTGTGACATCCACATGCTAGTCTGACCCAGGGCAACTAATGAAACACCACAAAACACAAAGAAAGGGTTTCCATTTGAGAGGGAGATGCCTGTCGGCAGTATGGAATGTTACCTTCTCTACACAATACATGATCTGCTACATTTTTATTAAAAACAAAAGTGTACATATGTCCATAAAGCTGTACAGTCTTCCATATAAAAACACTATTATACAATTAGTAACCTTTGTCTTTTCTGTCAGAATAGCTTACAAACTTACCACTATTACTTATTTTTACTTAATAAGAGAGACAGGCCTGCTCAACAGTCCAGCTCTGGGGGCGTTTTGTCATTTTTAAAGTGAACATCGACAAGAAAGAACAGATCTCAGCATGAGACCAGGCGGCTGCTTCGAAAGAGGCAGGGACTTGTTTGGGGACAAGACACAAGAACCATCGGTTGCAATTCACAGCTTTGTCTGAACCCACAGCTCGCGCGTCTGTGGGCCCAGAGTTAACTTTAAAGCAAGAGAGATGAAGCCGCCTGGGAAGGCTATGCGAAGCTGGAAGCCGGGGGTGCCAGAGCAGGCTGGGCAGAGTGTTTGGTAAATAGCACCTTTGAGTAGAAACTGAGGAGTTAAGAAATCCAGGAAATGGGATGCCATGGCGGTGGAGAGAAATGGGGAAGGGGGGGGGTCCTCACTAAGGAGAGGGTGATCGGCTGACTCTACCTCTGTCCTTCAGTTTGAGAGACTGGAGGCCTTCTGAGGACCCCTCATCAATGTCACTGAACCTGAAGGAAAGCCATTTCTTCCCAGTGTTTTCCAATTTTCTCCAACCCAGAACAGTAAATATTGCACACATCTACAGACAAATTTGGATTTTACTGAGAGAGAAAACCTCCCCCACAGGTGCTCTGAGCACCAAGGAGATAAAGCTGTGCCCAAAGTTTGGCTCTTAGTGGCAGCCCTACAAGAGTACCAGGTAGGCCTGCAGTGCACAGGCACTCTCTCTGCAGCTCGGGAAGATCTCTGCAAGGCCCACCAGCCAGCCAGAACCCCTAGGAGAACAGGAAAGGCAGGGTCTCTAAAACCCACCAGGGCCCCAGGAGGGGCTGGGAGGCCCAGTCTCAGAGTTTCCTGGGACTATTGCACAGTGATTGAGAACGCTTGTCCTAGGAAATAGGACCCAACCAGGACCCAACCACACCAAAGAGGGGAAGGAGGAATGGGAGTCTTGAAGAGAAGGCAGTTAAGAAAGGACCTGGAGTTCCCTGGAGCTTTGAGCCACCTCTAAAGGAATAATGGTAGCAGCATTCGACTTTCATGTGGTTCCCAAAAGGAGGGTTTAGGAAAAGGGAGGGGGGGAAACCACCCCTCTTTGGGTCCCAAAATTCCATTGCAAATCACCCCTAAATTATTCGCCATCCATCCATCCAAAGCAGCGCAGCGCAGAGCAAAGGTTTTGTGCGGTCCCCCTCCATCTACACCCAAAGTCTTTGCACATCTGCCTTACATCCCACCCTCCAAAAATGTCCGCATAGATTCCTGGCTGGGGAACAAGCTTTCCAGGCCCCTGAGGGTAGAATCAGAAGTGAGACAAGATTCCAAGAAAACCTGCTTAGAACAGAAGGAACAAGGAGAGGTCTTTCACTCTACCCAGGATCTCAGCAGAAAAACAAAAGGAGATTAGGCGATGTAGTATTATTTGAGACCAGGCTTGACTGCCCCTGAGTGAGAGAGGAACCAGGCATACAGGCATCCCGGCTGGGACAGTAACCCAGGGCAGATCCTGACCCTTCTCATTCACAGTTGCTCCCTTTTCCCACCTCCGGGGGATCAGCCTTGAATCCCCCTTTACCTTGGCTAGGCCAATCCCCAAACCACTCCCCTAGGCAAACACTGGCTCACGGACTCAATAACAGTTCTTTCCAAAGGCACCTGGGGAGGCCACTTCCAAGCAGCTCCCTTTAAGGATTTTTTTTTTCTTTAAAAAAAAATCTTTTGGTTTTTTTTTTTCCTCCTCTTTTCTTAAAAAAAAAAAAAATAGCATGTATAAATAGCTCTTCATTTAAAAACACAGTTCCCCAGGTTGAGGTATACGGTGGCCTGTTGTCACGGCAGCTTGAGTACAGTAGAGTGCCGGGGTAGGGTGGCTCCTCTTTAGCTGGAGACAGCCATCACATAGTTCTTGGAGGGACTGCTCCTGCCCAGCATCATTTGCTTCTTGCAAGTGAGGAGCCCATAGGAGGCAGCCACCGGGGCCTCCTCGTACAGGACACAGATGGAACCATCCTCTCCGATGCGGTAGGACACCTCATAGGGATCAACCCACAGGGTCAGCTCACTGGGCAGCAGCCGGTGGAGCTGGGGCTGGCTGAGTCCAATCTGGCTGGCCACCTTGCTAATGATGGGGTCCATCTTGTGGTTGATGCGGATGCAGCGGTAGCCAGAGCCCTTGGATGGTTTCTCTGGAAACCAGTGGTGTTTGTAATGATCTGTGGAGGAAGAACAAGAGAGAGATGCCTGGTTAGACAGCATTGTCTCTGATGTTTACCACAAGGGGGGGCTGAGAGCAGAGGGCCCAGAGAGAAGGAAGGATTCAGCGACAGTGTTTCTGAGCCTCTCCTTAAACTCCCCCTGCCACTTAGAAAGATCCCTGGGCCCTTTCCAAGTGCGTGTACATTGGAAGGCAGCGCCAGAGCTTTCAGATAGGTGTTCTCCCGGTGGTCAGGGATATTTTTGGTACAATCCATCTTAAGGAAGTTAGGGCTGGTATGAACGGGCAGGGCCTCTGAGGACCCAGACACTGAAATCTCAAAGCCCAGTAAGCGGCCAACATTGCTGGGTATCCAGCAAGTCACCAGGCCTCCCATCCCTCCCCCCACCAGAAGAGTTATAAGATCTTCAGCAAAGGTAAAGGAATAAAAATGGTTTTGTTTTGATGAAACAGCTGTTGGTCCTCAGATCGGTGCCAACATGTTGAGAGATGGCTATCACTGCCCAAGGCAGCCAACCAGCTTTAACATCTGGGGACAGAGGCGAAAGGGCTGCTTATCACTCCTCCGCCTCCTGGCCTCACACCCTGCCTCCATAACACGCGCCCCCCCCCCCCCCAGCAGGCTAGACTACTGGGCTCTTTTCTGTGCTACAATAGGTGGCAGATGGTGAAGAGGGACCAAAAGAAAAAAATACAAAGGCGGCCCAGATTACAACTTCCCGCGGGTAAACAAGCGGCAGAATGGTCCTGTACAATGGTAGTAGGCCCAGGACGACAACTGTGTCTGGGATTCGAGTTGTCGAGAAAGTTCAGTTGCACATAAAGTCGCATAGCTTGGCCTGGCTTCGTGGCCCACAGCATCCCCCGGGGGTCTGGAGGTCCAAGATTCAGAGAAAGATCTCAGTTTGGACTCTGAGCGCAGACACTGGCTATTCCCGTGGTGGTGTTAGGGCCTCAGGATATACCCAAGGAAGAGGGTCAGCGCCCCCGGAGGGAGTACGGGATTGGAGGGCGGGGAGGCAGGGACCTAACCGAAGGGACAGAGGACCACAGATGGTCTCGGAGATTAGAGCGAGGCATCCGAGACCCGGAGTTGCTCGCGTATGGGAGGGGGGGTCTCCGTCCCCAAAACAGTGGGGAAAGACACCCCAGGCAAGGAGGGGCCGCGCCCCGGTGGCTTCGGGATCCCGACGTGTGCTCACCGGTCAGTGCGTCCTGGAGCGCCCTGCTGAACACCTTGAGTCTCTGCTCGCTCACACAGCCCCGCGTCCTCAGGAGACTGGAGAGGAAGCCCACGGCGGCGGCGATCTCTGGGAGCATGTCGGTTCTCTTCCCGTGGCTCATGCCGGGCGGCTGGGGAAGTCGCTGTATTATTAAGACGACGGTGGTCTAGCCGCCGCTTGGGGTTCTGCCCGGACTTTCCCCGGGCTGCGCCTTTCATACCGCTCGCGGAGGCGGGGAGCCGCAGACGGCGCCCATTGGCTGAGGCTGGCGGATGGGGGCGTGTCCTCCATTCGCCCCGCCTCCTGCCTCCGCCCGCGCCCGCCTCCGCCCCCGCCCTCCCGCTGGCCCGCTCGCCCGCGCCTCCCGGGCGCTGAGGTCATCGCTCACTGACGTCAGTATTGGGAACCAGCGCCGGACTCCCGAGCGGTGGGAGGCGGGCGGGAGAGGGCCCAGGACCTGGGCAGAGGAAGCGCGCCACACCGGGCATGCCCGGACGTCGCCTTTGCATAGTGCCAAGGCAGCGGTTGCCTGCCGCCTCCTCCAGGATGCCCTCGCTGATGCTACTTCTCCCAGGCCCCGCAATACCCACAGAGTCCTTCACCCTGGCGCCTGGTCATCTCTGCTACTCTCTCCCAGCTAGTCCGAACCGGCTCCTCAAGTTTTCAGCGATGGGGATGTATTCCGTTTGCTTCCATAATAATTCCACCTCCCCCAACAAATCCTGCTCTTCCCCTTTAGCAATTGCCTAAAAGCGATCAACTCTCACTGTTTGGTGGCAGGGATGTCGAGGAGAAACTTTTCTGTGCGTTGGGTTATTTTTCCAGTTCTCACTTTCCTTTAAATGACTTTTTTCATCCCTAAGTAGTCTGATGTGAACTGTACAAAGTTTCCCATCGGCTCCCTGCTCCTCCCTTTTCACTGATTCGTCTTCCTTCCTCTTTGTGGACAGAGGCTTTTGTAAACACTAGCTCCCCAGAAGAAAGGCTTTGGCTCTGGCTTAGGCTACACTCTGGGGCTCAAGGACTGGTGCCAGGAAGCTAGGCAGACTACTGAGGGGGCAACTTGTCACCCACACCTCTGAGCCCAGCACGGGATCTGGCCTGCAACAAGCCCGTGTTTGTTTGTTTGGTTGTTTGGTTTTGTTTTGTTTTTTGAGTTCTACACCACCTTCAAGAAGCCGTGCCCCCAGGCTTCTCTACCTGTCCGCTGCCTGAGCCACCAGCTTCCCTGCCTGGGTCCTCTGTGCCCATTCCCACCCAGTGTCCCTCTTCCCTCTTATTTCCACTTTCTATCCCGAGCTGTCCCTTTTGCTATTTGTTTTTTTTTCTCCAGTGGACTTCCACGTCAGTACTCTTGGATATCATCTTCATGCTGTCCCTCCCTGGGGATGTCTAGCGCCTCCTCTAAAGCTACCTCCCTCCCCGGTCCTCTTTCAAAGCTACTGATGACTGCCCCTATGGCACTCGACCCTCTCTTAGCTTCATCAGACCTAGTCCCGAGACTGATGGCTTCTTACCTACATAATCATGGTGGGTTTTTCCAGTCCTACCCCAAACGACCTTCCCCATCCTTTTCCTAAAGTCTCCAGGCTGCTTGCTCTTCCTTTGCTCAGAACATGAGACAGCTCCTCCATTTGCTAGACTATCTGCACTCATTTGCCTGACGGTTAAGACATTTCATCATTTTGTGTGACCTACCTTTGTAGGTTTCTATCACTCTGTGCTATAGGGTCCCTTCTTTCACTGTCCTCTAAATAACATGACAGCTCTGCCACCTAGGTCCTACAAATTTTTCCCATTATTCATAGCTCTATGACATGGTCCTTACCTCACACATTGCTGGCCCGGGTGCACCATGGCTCGTGTCTTTAACCCACTACTGCTTAGCTACCAATTCATACTCTCCCAGATTCCTGAAGCATCCCGAAAAATACAGGCTGACCATGTTCCCAATGCTAAGTCGATGCTGCCCAAACAGTCACTTAGCTCGTCTCCAACTGGGAATCCTCCTGCCTCAGTCTCACAAGCAAGATCCCCCTCCCCTGGCCCAACATTGGTGTACTAGTTACTTGGAAGCAGGCTACTATGTTTGTATGCCTCCCGTCTACAGGACGACCCACATTTCGTATGTTCTTCCTTCTGTTTCAGGGGATGAATCAAAACGCCTGGGAGTCTAGTGCTTTGGCATTGAGCGTGTCCCTCAGAGAGCTGCTTCATTCCTCCTCCTCCTCAGGGGCTGGGTTTGGATACATGAGATGATTACTTCTGCTTACTGAGGGGAATTATTAGTTTTTAACAGGAAACCAGGCTGACCTTGGAAAAAGATAAGCTAGATGCATTGAACCAAAGAGGCCAGGTGTCACCGACCAAGGCTGGCCACCAAGGAAGTCAGCAGAATGGGTCAGAGCACACGGGCCTGTGCTGACTTGTTCAGTGCCTGAATCTGACACTTGAGACAGGGTTCCTCTGTGTAGCTTTGGAGCCTGTCCTGGAACTTGTTCTGTAGGCCAGGCTGGCCTCAAACTCACAGAGATCTCCCTGCCTCTCCCTCCCAAGGGCTGGGATTAAAGGCTGCGCCACCACCGCCCGGCTGAGTCTGACACTCTTGCCATCAGCCCCCAGTGTCTTTGGCTTGGGTCTGATGTTCTGACATCCTACAGGCAGACTGACGAGAAAGGCTTTCTGCAAACCAAGACACCAGCTTCGTTTTTCTTTAGGAAATCAAACTTGCCCTTCTGTAAAGATTCACATCTCCCAGCAGGCTATGCAGCGACCTCTCGGTAGAGCCAGGACGGGGCATAGATTACAGGTTACACACATGGACATGGTGCTCTTTTCATTAGATCCCCCAGTTCCTGGGCTGCTGCTGCTCTGGCCACGGGGCCCACAGAGCAATCACTCTTGACAGTGATGCCATGATTCCAGAGAAGGAGCCCAAATGGGAGGCTAGGAGCAGGAATGTAAGGCAGCCCTAACCCTAAAGTCATTTCTAAGGCTGGGTGTGATGGCAAACACCTTTAATCACAGTACTCAGAGCGGCAGAGGCCAGCCTGGTCTACCTACGGAGTTCCAGGCCAGCCAGAGCTACACAGTGAGACCCTGTTTCAAAATAAGCAAACAATTCTAGGAACTAAATCCTGATTTGGGGATGCTGCTGTGTAGTGTTACCTAGGTGTGTCTCTTCAGAGACACCTCAGCATCTTGGATCGGATCCTGGCTGTAGAGCACAGTGCTCTGTAAGAACCAACAGGAAGATCCCCTCCTCCATCTTCTCTTTGTATTCCAGTCTATAAAGGAGCTTAATTTATCTCACAGTAACATCCCTAGGTCAATTTGCAGCAGCAGCAGCAGCATCCCCAAATAAGGATTTAGGTTGTAGAATTGGTTGTTGTTTGTTTTGAAACAGCTACACTGAACACATGTAGCTCTGGCTGGCCTAGAACTCCGTACCTAGACCAGGCTGGCCTCTGCCTCCCTGAGTACTGGAATTAAAGGTGTTTGCTATCACACCCAGCCTTAGGATTGATTTCTGATAGTGTCAGACACATGACATCAGTCCTGATTTTGTTTTAAATTTATTTAAACCGCCCTTAAGTTTAAATAAATAGCACACACCTTCAATCCCAGCACTGGGGAAGGAGAGGCAGGCAGATCTCTGTGAGTTCCAGGCCAGCCTGTTAGACATAGAAGGTTCTAGGCCACCTAGGGCTACATAGTGAGATCTGGTCTCAAACAAAGGGGAAAAGCCACCTAAGTCGACAGGCGCTTCTAGACCTTTTCTTTTCATGGCCCCCACTGCCTCCTGTCCTTGGGGTGTTTGGACCATCAGCCTAAGGCTCCCCTTCTCCCTCACCCTCTCTTTCTCCTGCCATTCTTCTTCCTTTTCTTCTTCCTCATTCTTTTCTTTCTTCTTCTCCCTCATGCATGGGTTGGATAGTAAACATAAGCGCTGACACACAGTGTTGACTGTGACTCCACAGACGCTGTCACGGGTGCCTGGGTGATAGCAGGGGTGAGGGTCGCGTCAGTCTGCGCTTTATCTGCACCAGAAACTCCAGTGCCCTGTGACCCCAGACCTGCTTTTCCTCAGGTCTTGGTTGGCCATTCCATCCGTTTGTCTGGCCTACCTGTGTGGCCCCTTGGAGAGTGACATGACATTCCAAAACAGCCCTCCTTAGTCCAGCCCAAGGACTGGGTCCTTCTATCCCGGCCTTGTCTGTGGAGCTATCACACAGGCCTTGATCCCTCTGCTTGCCAGTTAGGAGCCACCAGATAGTGGTGTGTGCTTCTGTGGGGACCTTGGGGACTTGGCTTGGTTGTCAAGGTTACCTCTCAGTTCTGACCACATGTGGAAACCTGAGGCAGGCTCAGTGGCTCTGCTGTCAGAGGCCGGGCTGAGCTATTCTGGGAGAATGACTTCAGTTCCCTCCCACACAGTACTGTGTGTGATTCTGCTAGTCTCTATGTGTACCAGTGTGGGTAGGAGGGTGGTGTGTATTTTTGAGTGAGTGTACGTACTGAAGTGTATGCGTGAGCTCGAGTTGGTGGGAGTGAAGGAGTACGGAGTTGCTGTGTCCTGGTGTCTGGTGAAGCCTGCTTTCTGAGAGGGACAGGCCTTGGTGGGAGTGCTGTTTGCCTGTATGTAGCAGCTGCAGATGCAAATTTGATCTTTCCTGACCACCCCCCCACCCACATTGACATCGCTAGCACCTTGCTGTGCTGCCCAGAGCTGATAAGACACATCGCCAGGGTGGGCCAGCCTCTCCTCACCCCTCCCTAAGCAGGATAGTAATACTGCTGAATCCTTTCACACCTCTCTGCCAGGGGGGCTCTTCTAGGACTTCCTGGCCACTTCTCACAGAGATGTACCCAAGGTCACCAGTGTGGGAGCTGTTCTTGACATTCAGAAACAGGAATTAAGAACAGAAGAGAAGGTCCTTGTCATCAAAGCCTGCTCAGGAGGGCACAGAACTGAGGATGTGAGCTCTGTTTGAAATTTCAACCTCTTGCAACCTCGCCCCTGACCCAAAAGTGAACTGAGAGGGGGGACGGACCTACACAGTTCATGGATAGTTCATGCTATCACCCTGGTTAGGGGTGAGAGTGAGCAGAACACTGAAGGACTGAAGGAAGGCCAGGGGAAGAGCAGACAAGGAAAGGGTTTTCTCACTTGGGGGCTAAAAACATTTAAAACCCCAGAGAACCATTTTTGGCAACCTGTTGAGTGCCAGAGAAGAGTCTGGAAGCTAGGAAGTAAAGTAGCCCGTTCCCTCATTTTTTCTGAAGATAGAAGCTGAGAAAGGACCCGTCTATACAAGAGTGCTTAAGTCTGGCGGCTGCAAGAAAGGAAAGCCAATGTCGGGGTGTGCTGAGGAAGGTGCCTGCTCCCGCCAGGACTCAGACCTTCCCGGAACAGGCCCCCCCTTTGACGAAATTCAGCCACAGGAAAGGCCAGGTGAAGGCTACATCTTCAAAGTGACCAAAAAGCTGGAGAGCGTCAGCCTCAGCTGCTGCCCGGAGGGTTTCCAGACGCTGAGTAGAAATAGACATGGCAGATGCGGACTCCATTGCTGTCACAGCCTGGAGCCTTGCTAAGATGTGAGCAAAAATGTGAGTCCACAGAGGCCATGACTCTCCAGTGTGGTCCCCCGGATTCATGCCCAACTGACTCAGCCTCTCTACTGAATGAGCTCACAGGCAAAGGTTACAAGAAGCCAACCTGGGTGCCACCCTCCGTCAGTGCCCAGTATTTCTGTGACAAGGAATGTCTTCGATCTCTCTTTTATTCAGTTTTGTCACCTTTAAGGAGGGAATGCTGGGATACTGGTAGATCAGAGGTGCTGTGCAGGGAGCACCTAGCATCCGACTTCAGGATCATGGAGGCTCAATAAACCAGAGTTCTTATTGGTATGGACTCTCATAAAACATCTCTAGAAATGATACAATTCTTTTTCCTTTTTTGGGGGGTAAAAGGGAGGCTTTAAAATGTAGGGAAAATGGCCAGTATCATAGCTGCTCATTGGCAGAGTTGGTACTAAAGCTTCGTTCTCTGACCCTAGTTAGGACTCTTTTCATTAGGCCCGATGCCCACCTTGTGGCATTGGCCCCCTTCATTCATTCATTCTTTGTTCGTTCATTGACTTGAGGTATATTTATTGGGAGCCTTGGGTTTCAGACTCTGGAAATTCAGCATGGGGTCTGGGAGGTTGCTCTCAGCACTCAGGGTATCCTCTGAGGTGGGTGCTAGAGGCTGAGTGCAAGAGATAAAAATCACTTGGCAGTGTGGGGTCAGGGAACTGGGAAGCCAGGAGCAGAATGGGTTCTGTGTCTTCTAGGGATGTCCACGGGGTTTCCGTGGGCTCTGACAGGAGCTTGAAAGACTGGGAGCCTCGTGGGGGCTAGATCTTCATTCCAGGGCCAGGAGAGGATGCAAAGGCCAACTCTGTGAGACAGCAAGCCAAAGTGAACCCCAGAGAACCGTGGACAAGGCCCACAGTGACAAAACAGCCCTGCCACCTGAGTCTGAGGTGTGTGGGATGTGACAGAAAGCCAGTCTCCCTTTGAGATGGCCCTCGGGTGACAGACAGCCAGTCTAGCTAATGGCAGGAGGTAGAGAGCAGGCTTGGAGGGGCTGAGGATTTGGGACAAGTTTCTCCTTCAAGAAGGTGGAGGGGTGGGGGAGGGGTGGGAACCAGGCTGGCAGAGAGCCCATGTGCACAACAGCCCGGGACAAGAGCATCTGCCTTTTAGACAGTGACCAGCAAACCAAGGAAAGAAGAACTGAGTCCCAACCAGACCCTGGAGGTCAACACTGAGCCCAGGGCTCCAGGGAGAAAAACCAGGATTGAGAGGTGAGACCCAGAGTGTTAGACGGGGCAAGAAATAAACTCTCTAGTCCGGGGATGGAGCGTAGTTGGTAGAATGCTTGCCTAGCATGCGGGGAGCCCTGGGTTCATCCCCAGCGCTGCAGGGGTATGGTAATGTAGGTCTGTAAGCCCAGCGCTTGGAAGGTAGAGACACAGGAGGATCAGATGTTTAGGGTCACCTTCAGCTTACCAAGCAAGTTCAAGGCCAGACTGGGACATATTGTTATGTAACAAAACAAAATAAAAACAAAACTCTCCAGGAACAGCCACTTTTACCGTGGGGGGTGGGGTGTGGGGTGAGGGGGGCAGCCACAGCCTAGATGAGTGCCAGGTGGCTGCTCCAACAGCCTGTTTGTGCTCGTCCATCTTGCTCCCATCCCCAATATTGTATGGTACCGGCTCTTATGGCCCTAGCTCCACCACCGGAGAAGCGAGACCAGAAAGTGACACGAATTCATCCATATTGTCACTAAGTGCTAGGCCCCACAGACTGACTGTATCACCACCCCCATCCCCATCCCCATCCCCACCGCCCCGAGGCATCTGTTGCCCTGGGGGACTACTCCTCAACTCCTACTGACTCACCAGTGTCTAGGGAGAAGGGACATTCTGGTCCTGTGGTAGGCAGGGGAAAAGAAGGCAGACTTGGGGTGGGTGGGGGTGGACAAGACATGAGCAGGAACTGGGGAGAGACACGGACAGATGGCCAGACCAGTGTTGGCTGGCAAAGTCCTAGTGGTGTGTTTTTCCTCCTGCGGCTCCTCAGGGGTATCTAGGGACAAAAGGGGAGAAAGTGTCTGCTAAAAGTCTGTCATCCTCGGAACCTCAAGAATGTGACCTCCCACACCTCCACTTCATGGGCCTTCTGTAATGATATTAAGAAGGTGTGACTCCAGGCACTGGAAACTCAATAGGGAACACATGGACTTGGGGGACAGCGGCAGATCTGAAGCCGGATTTATTGCCCGTTTGCAAACTTAGAGGACAGACCCCTTGTAAAGGCCCTCTCTTCCTTCCTGGGGGCCCAGGACAGAACTACTTTAACTCCAGACAGAAAACAAGAAGAGAGGCCCTGAGGCTGGTGAAGCCATCCCAGATGTTGCTTGGCTAGGCCTCCTGGGGCCTGAATGTCTGGGGCCAGCAGCTGTGACAGGAGGGGCACAGGGTGGAGGGAGCCGCTTCTGAAAGGGCTACACCAGGGGGAACTGAAGAAGGGAGGCTGGGGCCGCTTCTCCCCTTCAGCCTCCAGGCTCTGAGCCAAGGTGTTCCTTTACTGCGCCACAGGCTCAGGGCCAGGGAAGGCCAAGCACCTGATCCATGTGGGTCAGAGGAAGGAGTCCAGAGACAGGGAGAGATAGCTGGACTGCGAGTCTCCTCCCTGCACCTCAGTCTGCTTATCTGTAAGGAGAGAGTATTGGACCAGGAGATCCGCCCGGGCTCAGCTTTAATCTGCCATCTGTGGTCCACACTGACCATGCCTGGGCCCCAGCAGAATATGAGATCACCTGCTGGAGAGACAGAAATCTCCCCATCAGGACAGATACTCTGCAGGCCACTTCCCGAGCTGATCTCTCCTATCCAGTTCAAGGCTTGGTCTCTGCAGGCATCCACTGAGGGATTCCAGTGGGAAGCACTGCCCTGTCTGTCCTTCCCTCAGTCAAAGCTCCTAGACCACCAACCTAGCCTGTCTCTTTCCTGCTTGAATGCCTTCATGGGCGCCTCTACGAGTAAAATGTTTAGTTCTTAGGTTTGTCTTTAAGGCCTTTCTAGGCCGGCCCAGGGTATGTTTTCAGCACTAAATGAGTAAAATGTTTAGTTCTTAGGTTTGTCTTTAAGGCCTTTCTAGGCCGGCCCAGGGTATGTTTTCAAACATACCCAAGCACTATACTCTCATTCACGTGCCTCATCCTGCCTGTAAAGGCAGCGAAAGGCAGAGAAGATTCCTCATACCACCTTCCCATCCCCTCCACTAAGGATCGGGTTATTGGTGTGTCTCTAGATTAGGAATAGGCAGTCAGGGCTGTTTGCTCTGTCCATCTTGTTTTGATGATCACTGACCCTGATGGACCATAACGTGGCTTGTGAGCGGACTTGTGACTCATTTACTCCGTTGTGGAGACGAGGGCACCGGCCTTGGAGCCACACTGCCAGGCCCAAGCCCTAGCTCTGTGCTCTCGAGCAAGTTATCAAGGCTCTTCGTGTGCTTATCTGTTACATGGGGCTAATCACAGCTGCTCTTGCTTCGGCGTTGTTAGATGAATTTACAGTGCCTAGGATACTTCCTACCCCCTAGTAGTCAGTACATGCTATTAGCACTTTTAGAATATTCTAAAGAACTTTATTTCTTTATTTAATCGCTAAGGGTGTTTGGCCTGTGTCGCTATTAGCACTTTTTGTTATTTGTTTGATTGTTGAGAAAGGGTCAGGACATGCTACCCATTAATGCTTTCATTCATTCATTCATTCATTCATTCATTCATTTAGACAGGGTCCATGTAGTGTAAGCTGGCTTCAAACTTTCCACATAACTGAGGATGGGCTTGAACCTCTGATCCTCCTGCCTTACCTCTTGAGTGCTACAATTCCAGGCATTTGTCACCATGCCCAGTTTGTGCAGTACTGGGTGGGATCAAACCCAGGGCTTCTGAGGACTAGACAGGCACTCTATCACACGGACACATATCTTCTGCCCTCTGTTTATGGAGAAAGGGTCTTGCCTCGTAACCTAGTCTGATCTTTAGAAACTCTCCTCCTAAACCTGGCTGCCAGGCTAGGGTATAGGCTAGGGATAGGATGCTGATCTTCCTAAGCAGACGGTGGCTTACTGACAGATTCCACCGGCAGAACATTTCCTTCTAGAAACTTCTGTTCCCAGGTGCTGAGGTAAAGGTGGGAGCGAACATTCCCAGCTGTGGTTTATCTTTTGCTGACTCTAAGACTCTGGAGCAGCTTAAAGTACTGGCTCACATGGAAACATGGAATAATATATGTGTGTATTTACATTCTATTAAATATTAGAAATGAATGATGATGAAGGGAGAGAGAAAGTAGGCGTTTGCTAATTTGTTTGTGTTAAACTCCTAAATCTCTCTCTTGGCATCCAGGAAGCCAAGGCAAAGGAGAAATACATGCATTATATAGCTTTATCATGAAACAGAAGAAAACATTCAAATGAGTCTGTTAAAATACCCAGGCCAAGGCTGATGCGTTGTCTCGGCAATTAAAAATGCTGGCTGTATTTCCAGAGGACCAGAGTTCAATTCCCAGTACCCATGCTGGGCAGCTTACAGTCTATAACTCCAGCTCCAGGGGATGCCTCATTGAGCATCTGTACACACACACACACACATACACACACACACACACACACACACACACACACACACACACACACACGCCCTAAAACAAAAAACAAAGCCTTTAACATACTCGGGTCAGTGATCTGGGTCAATGGGGTAAAGGTGCTTGCCACCAAGCATGATAGACTGAGCTCTTTACCTGGGTCTCACATGGTAGAAAGTGATAACTCACTTCTGTAAGTTTTCCTCAGACAATCACATGCATGCCATGACTTGCGTGCACCCTACCCTCATTACATACACACAATAAATTAAAAAATAAATGTATTTTTTTTTTAAAAAGAAGGAATTTGTGTGCAACCCTCCACCCTCATGGGAATATTGGAGCCAAGGAATCTAAAGGTAACCTCAGTTGGCTTTTACTATCATCCTCAATTGGGCTCTAACCACTAATGAGGATCCATAATGATGTCAGGAGGAATTGGAATCAGGCTAATGCTGGGAAGATAAAAACATCACCTCTGAGGACTTTTCTAGCCGAGTTTCCTTCCTTCCTTGGAGTCGGGGATGAGCCCTGTTGAGGCAGAAACAGCCTGGTAACCCAGATATGTGCTGCTTTCTTCTAGCAAGAGGACTGAGCAGAGAAGGGGAACCCCACGCCAAGTTGAGTGGACAGAGGGGCCATTTGATTGACATGTAGAGCATTTCCACTGAGCCTCCCAATCAGAAGTGGTGTGATGATCTCAGCGGGAGCAGAGAAGCTCCTAGAAAGATTATCGCTTCCTGCCCAGCTTCAGACTCCAAGGTGAAGTCGCCTGTCAGCAAGAGTGCTGCCTAGTTGAAAGGAGGGAACCTCGGTTGAAAAAATGTCTCCATAGGATCTGGCTGTAGGGCATTTTCTTAGTGATGGATGTGGGAGGAGGGCCCTGCCCATTGTGGTGGTGCCATCCATGGGCTGGGTTCTATAAGAAAGCAAATTGAGCTGGGTGGTGGTGATGCACACCTTTAATCCCAGCACTAGGGAGGCAGAGGCAGGTCAATCTCTGTGAGTTCAAGGCCAACCTGGTGTACAGAGCAAGTTCCAGGACAGCCAGGGCTACACAAAGAAACCCTGTCTCAAAAAACCAAAAGAAAGCAGGCTGAACAAGCCATGATGAGCAAGTCAGTAAGCAGCACCCTTCCATGGCCTCTGCATCAGCTCCTGCCCTGCTTCAGTTCCTGTCCTGACTTCCTTCAATGATGGACTACGATGTGCAAGTGTAAGCCAAATAGACCCTTTTCCTTCCCAAATTGCTTTGGTTATGTTTTGTTTGCTTGTTTGTTTGTTTTTCATTATAGCAATAGAAACCCTAACTAAGACAGCAAGCAGCTGTAGGCTAAAGATCACACCCATCCCGAGCACATACCCCAGCCTAGCAGTCCTGTGCAGGAGAAGAGCTCTCTGCCTATGAACTGACCCCTTGCAACATTGGACCATCTCAGTGAATTCTCAGGGAGGCTTGGAGTCCTGTGAGGGTCATAAACTGAATTACTGGGCAGATGAAAGCGTGAGGAGTCTGTACTTTACTCAGCCTGTGTATCAAGGAGGGAGAAGGAAGCTTGGAGAACGCAAGCGACCAGCAGCACTCTGTTTCCCAGCTGCTTGCACCCTTGCTGAATCAACCCCTCTATGACCCTCCCCTTCAGCAAAGTAGCCATGTTCTGATGTGCTGGCCATCAAGAGACAGCCAAGTATCCAGGTGTGCTGGTGTGTGCCTGTGGTCACAACAGGCAGAAAGATCAAGAGTTTGAGGGGAGGCTGGTGAGACCCTGTCTCAAAAGGGGGCAACGGTTTACGTGTTCATATGTAGAAACAAGGAACAGGGCTGAGCTCTACACCTCACCACAGCCTGAAGTCTCGCAGAACATCAACAGGACTCCTATACTGAGCTGACTTGAGGCAAACAGGAGCACTAGCCTGAGGCATTAGGTCTTGCCCTCTGCTCCACTCTCAGAGAGAGCTTGGACTATCCCGAGAAGTACTGGACTCTCCTACCCAGTTCAGAGAGCTACTAAGCCAACCTCACCCAGTACTTAGGGAACAGCTGACCTGACACATAGTTCATCCTCTGAGCACATGTGATTAGGTGTCATCCTCAGGGGCTTTTCTTTAAATGAGGACAGCCACCTCTGAAGGGAGGTGCCTGTCTGTCTACAGTACCATCTTTGTGTTGGCCACCCAACAGGTCCTCTGTGTCAGGGGACTGTGTGGGGAGGAAAGTGAGACCTGCCTGGTCTCTCTGGCCCTGAGACTCACTGCCACTGCCCTTGGGTCATAAATCAATCATTTGCCCATGTGATCTGAGTCTCTTTGTCTTCATTTTTCTAGAGAGATGAAAGGAGGTCTACAATCCCCCTCAGAACACATCCAGAGGTGGAGAGCTCTAATTTTGGAAATGTCTCCTGCCCTCTGGACACTCCGAATTCCCAAGGAGGGCGAAGCCACCCAGAGGGCAGGCGCTGGGCTACCAGTAGACAGAGAGTGAAGTTAGAGCAGATACGTTCACAGCTAAGCGAGCATGTTGGAATGAGGGTGCCCGCAGCAGCTGGTGTCCTACAGGAAAAGGCTTGTTGGGGCTTAGGTTATGAGCTTGGGTTGCGTTTGGAGGGAGGGAGGGGTCTTGTTAGCCGTGAGACACAGGTGTGGGGTGCACGGTGCCTGTTGTTGCTCAGCATGACTGCCCCGAGACTCTGGCAGCTCCTCTCCCCTTCCTGTCTAAACTGGAAGGGTAGCCGCAAGCTGGCTCACCACTTGCTTCCCAGAACAGGCCCCAGACAAACAGCCCTGAGAAGAAAGGAGGCCAACACCAGATGACATTGTTGACAGAGCATAAGCTTGCAATGAGGTCAAAGGGCATTCTCAGCTGGCTGAGGCCCCAGACACAAAGGTTGGTAGGTGTCTGTGGCCTCTTCCTTAGGAGGGGCACCCGGCCAGGTTCCTCCCCAGCGCCCAGTGACCAATGGTAGACTAGACCACACAGCGCAGCTTAGGAAACTGGCCAAGCGGGTGGGGCAACCATATCCTCACAAGCACAGATGCTGATATCCGCTCTGCTTTTCAGAGGAAACGGAGGGCTGCTGGCATTAGAATTTCTTTAAGACCACGCACAACGCAAGCCTGCCCTTTGCACTAGCTCACAATGGCCCTGGCGTCCCAGCCTTCCGGCCTCAGGGACTAAAGCATCTATGACTGGCCATCTGCGTTTCCACCTAGCTCTGACATGTCAGAAGAAACCCTGGAGATGGGAGATAACGCCTGCGAAGGCGGTCTGCCCTCCTCCCAGCTCTCTCTCGTGAGGTGACCCAGAGCCAGCGTCCCATCTCAGGATGTGGCTGGCTGCGCGCCCGTCCGGGCCTGGCTGGGACAGGAGGGCGGGGTTGCACCGGGCAGCCGCTGCACCAGGTCTGCGCCCAAATAAGGACAGCGCTTCCCGGCGGCCTGAGTGACGCGCGGCGGACACGTCAGCGGCGAGGGGGGAGGCGCGGGGACCTCGGTGACGCGGCTGGAGCAGGCAGGGATCCCCCGCACCCCGAGCCCGGCACCCTCTCCAGCAGGTCACCTTCCTTGCTGGACACCCTTCCGGGACAGCTTGGCATCCATCCGGGGCCCGTGGGCCAGCGCCTTGGGGTCGGCTGTATTACCCCCAGGTGGCAAGGAGTGTGGTTTTACTGGAGAACTGAGGGAGTTTGCCCCGGGGTGTTGGGGTGTTTAAAACAACCACGGGCCAGTGGAAACCCAGTCTTCAAACAAAAACAACTAGCATGGTGCCACCTCCTTCGGGTAAAAGGGCAGGCTTCCCTCCCCACCCACTCCAGCCACCTCAAGTGGAAAGGCCTGGCCTGGGGCTGAATAGAGGAGAATCATGAGCCAGGGGCATCTGACAGCTAGCTGCCTGCCCTGAGGGGGAACAGAAACGGTAGCGAAACTCCTGGGAGTGCAGCTGGGGTGCCAAGGCCTTCCTGGGGCACGGGTAGCTTGCTGCCCAGTCCCAATCCCAGAGAAATCTCTGGCAGCGTGGTCTCAAACTCTATCCGATTATGCCATGCACATGCATCCTCCATGTCAAGCGTGTCGTGGGTAGAAAGCCAATGGGGAGCCGTGAGACATAAAAAATATTCCAAGAGGCGGGGAGGAAGGACACATTGCTGATAGGATGAGAGATACATAGGAGACAAGCGGGGAAGAAGGAGGCCTGGCCAGAATGCTCAGCCTATGATGGCTTGGGGGACTTGGTTGTCCTTGTCTAGGGGAGGGCCATGGAGTAGGGAAAGTCCCCGGGCCTTCCCAGCTGTCCTTTATACCTCCAGAGCTGCTCACCCACACACAGCCTTCCTCCTCTAAACCCACTTCCTTGAACTCAGGTTCTGCTCCGTGGAGCATCAGCTGTTCGGAAACCTCACCCCACCCCACCCTCTGGGCACAGTGACAGAGGGGACTCGTGTTTATAGGAAGAAAGTGGCTTCTTTTGACAGGACATGAGAACAAGGATGTGGCCGGTTTGTCTTGGCTCTGAACACAGGCTCAGCACGGTTGATCAAAACACCATTAAGCCAGAGATTTAAAAGGCAGGGGGACGGTGCCTTTGTCCAGAGCCATAGTGTTGGGACTAGATGATGCCAAGGATGTTAGAGAATAAGCCAACAGGACAGTGTTAGTGTTCCTGCATGGGGCTATGTGTAAACTTTGGAGGCTTTCGTTCTGCCGCTCGGTTGGTCAGTGCCTCACTTCTCCGACCCTCGATTTCCTCGTTTTGAGAAACAGCGGCAGAAGTATTAGCTTTATTTGCTCCTGGGAGGACTGAAGGGGCACATGCTTATTGAGCACTTTGCACGTATGTTCATCCTTTCTACGACATTTAGCTCCTGGCACGGAGTGAGCACTTGATTGTAACCGTCACAGCTATTAGTGGTCACGGCAGTAATGGAGGCTCTCCGGGAACAGCACCTGGAATCAGGTAGATTCATCCGGTGCCCCAGGTTGCCCTTGGGAGTCCTTTCCTCCTAGCTGTCTTCCCAGGACCCTGGGAATCCCCCATCACCCCTGTCACCCCCTCCATCCCAACACTAGCCTGGCTTCCAGGGACGAGCAGGCGTGTAAAAAGACAGGTTTACACCCCAAGTCTGCCATGCCCCGAGCCCGGGAACCGGGAGGACACTTTGACTTGGTGTCCCTGTGGTAAGAGATTACAGTTGGTGAAGGTTCTTTGTAAACATCCATGACCTCTTAATTTCAAATCTCCCTTTTCATCACAGCACCCCGGAGCGCCCCTGGGGTCCCTCCCCAGCATTCTCAACTTTATACACTTCGTTCCCGGCTTTGATGCTGGTTTTCCCTTTCCCTCCACATCCCAGAAGGTAACGCTGAGTCCTCCATGAGCATCCCCCCCAGGCAGGATACTTTAGTACAGGCGGCTTGTCAAGTCCAGGGCAGGGCACCGAGAAGGAGCCCCTATTTAGGTAGGTTTCCTGTTGTCTATCAGCAAACCTGACTGATAAAGACAGAAGGAAGTGACCCCAAAGAATTTGGGGAAGCAAGATCTGTCATTTATTAGGGGGAACAGAAGGTGAAGCGGGGGTGGGTGGGGGGCTTCCTGCCTGGGTTCACAGAGCTCTGAGAAACCACTGTAGAGAGCTCCCCCTGTTTACTTCCTGAGAGGAAGAAGAACGTTCTATGTAGAAGGGAAGTCCTTAGGCAAGAAGTCTACTTTCTCCCAGCTAGGGCACTCACCAAAGCCTGAAAGCTCACTCTCTACCTCCCACAGTTCAGCAGAGCTCACAGAAACAACAGTTATGCTCTGCCTGGCTTAGGCATGACACTTCTCACCTCCCTCCTACCTCTGGTCGCTAAGGACTTTAGCAATCAGGTAGCCCTAGGCCTAGACCCTGCTCTCCTGGCACACAGTGGCAACCCTGAAACCCACACCTTTCTTATGGGGTGAACCCTGTCTGTCTCCAAGATTTACTCATCATTAGTGGGCTAGCCTGCCCCCACTCATCCCTGGGTGGCCTCAGCTCCTCCTGTGCCCCATGTCTTCTGACCTGTAGCTGTCACTGGCCAAGCCCTTGGCATTCAGTATTCTTACCACCACAACTTGACTCCTAGGGGACTTTCCCCCAAGTAGGAAGAGACAGCCTCTGAGGAAAGGCAGATGTCCACGAGGAGGGCTGACCCTCCCAGGGAGTTGTACATGACTTCCTCAGGCAAATAGCCAACTGGGAAAGAACACGAAGAGGGTGCTGGAAGCCTTGAATTCCTGACCCCTTAGAAATGCCGGGAGCTTCAGATTCTTCATCCAGACAATGATGGTGAAATCTGCTAACCCGGTGGCTGCCGAGAGGCCACGGGGACCAAACGTGGGGTGGTTAGGAGGCACGCGTTCTAAGCAATGCCACCACGGACACACTTGCTCCTCTGCCTGTCACCTCTCTTAGCCCTGGATCTCCACCAGCTGCTGCCATCCCTGCAAGTGTGCCCGCCTCTCTGACTACCCAGTAAAGGCCAGCCTCCTTAGCAGCCGAGCCCACCCCACACTGACTCCTTGGGACTGACTTATTCAATTTGCACCTGTTGCTGGGAGGCAGGGGACACGGAAAGTATCCTCAAGTGTCCCTCCCCCACCCCCACCCCCCGGGGTCTGTGCACTTCTCTTATGCTCTGGGCCTCGTGCCCAGCATGGTAAGGGTGGATAAGCCTATCCCTCCAGGACTGTGGGAAGGCTGCCAGCATCCCTTTGTTCTCCCACAGCTCAGGAGAACCTACTGCACTGAATGGGTGTGTGTTTGGAAGGGGGCACACAGCCAAGTGGCTTCTTGGGGCAAAACAAAATCTTGTCTCTACTCCATAGAGCCACAAAGACAAATTGCTTCCCTGCTATGGAGGGGTGTGAGGTTTGCCTCTTGTGAGTGAGTCAGGGTAATTTTGGATTCACCAGGAGTCAGTGATGAGCGTGATGAGCCCTGGAAGGCAGCTGCCCACAGGACTCCAGAAGGCTCTGGAGCACCAAGCCCCGTGGGGCTTTTTAGAGAACTACTGGGGGAGGGGGGGCGGGATGAAGGGAGCTGGTCCTAAAGGTCCCAGCTGCCCATTCCTACCAGGCAGTGTACCCAGCCCAGGCTCTCCACTTAGGTGTCATGGGGGCAGGCCTGCTTAGTACCTTCTGTTCTAAATGCAGCTAGCACACTGCTGATCAGTATCCAAATCCCTGTGCTTCTAAGGGCCCAGAAGCTTCTGAACTCAGTTCAGCAAGAGGAGAATGCTCTTTTCTTCCTGTATATGGTGAAGGCATCTGAGAACCTCACCAATAAGAATGAGGGATAAGAACCTTTTGAGGGGACTGGGAGATAGAAAATCTAAGAAACATTTCTGTTTATCTTTTCTGAGAATTCTTTAAATGTAAGAAATCTGGTTGACCATAGTGTCCCTTATTGGTACATTTGCCCCCCCATTAGACCCATGTTGATTATCTCCCACAGCTTCTGTATTTATCCTGTCACTCAATCTTCACAGTGATGTCACAAGTAGGCTGTGTGATTAGAGAGGCCAACCAGGCCTTTCGTCCCAGCTCCTGACCCTAGGCTCCCACAGCTTTGCCCCTGGGCCATTCCACTGAAGATGCCACAAGGTGTTTGGGGGTGGAGTTCAAGATCCCTCATAAAAGGTTGACTTAGTAGCAGGGTCTATCACTGGGTAATTGGGGGCAGACATGGTTTAGGGGAGAGGCTGCCTCTGTCAGAATTGGCTCATTCTTGTCCCTCTTCAAAGACACCTTACCCTTGCCCTCCCAGGATCAAGGAAGTGCAGGACAAGATGGTAGCACCAGAGCTGGCAGAGCCCAGAATATGCCCAGCCTGTTATGAAAAATTACAGGAGCTCAAGGGCCTGGAATTCATAAAGGTACCTGGATCCAAGCACGTTGTAGCTGCCTCTGGAAGCTGGCACCTACTGGCTAATACTGTCCTACCCTGCCATAGGAAACAGACCTGCTCAGTTCCACCCACCCCAGCTCCCCAGCATGAAGCCAGAAGTCAAGAGCCTCAGGAACTCCCTGGCTGTGCCACTGTGATGGGCCGAATTCTCTTTCACTGTCAAGTGAGGTTGTTGGAGTTAAGGTCCCCTGATAATTTTCTCTGTACCACGTGACCCTGACTCCTTCCACCTTTTGTCACTTGCTTTGTTGGTCTTGTGGACATTCTTGTGAAGTTTTTTCTTGTTGTTGTTGTTGTTTTTTATTATCCAAGCAGCTAGCCCACACTGAACAATAGGCGGTACTGGGAAAATCCGCAGTGCCCAAGACACCTGCTTGCAAGGTGGGTGAGTGGCAGAGAGGACAGGCAGGCAAACACAGGATAAGATCAGGATCTCTGGAAGTCAGAAGGGGTGGGGGCAGGTTTTGGAGCTTGTGTTTGTTTTGTGTGACTCAGTCAGTCTAGCCTAGGCTGGTCAGGAACTCACACCTAACCCATCATGGGGTTGAGCCTTCTGAGGTACTCCGCAGCTTCCTAAATGCTGAGGTTGCAGGCTCTGAACACCAGGAGCTTCTTATGTTAGACTCCATTTCATGAGACAGTCAGATGACGGGGCCCAGACTGGCCTTGACCTCTATCCTCCTGCCTCAGCTCTCAAGTATTGCCACCACACCAGGTTATAAGAAGCCTTTGAGTCAGTAAGAAGCCCATTTTAGAGGTTAATAAACTAGGGCTCAGGGTGCTTAAAGCCACGCTAGAGGGCTGAGCTCAAATTCAAGAATTATATTTTGCCTGAGAGTCTGTGTACTTTGCAGTACAGAGAGCTGAGCCTTTGCTGTTCCTTGGGGTCTGCTGCCTCCTTCTGAACCCTCCAGGCCCCTCCTCCCAGCCCTGGAGACCTGCCACTTCAGGAGATGCAGCCCCTGGGAAGAGTGGAGCCCATTCATTATTAATAATCCAGCTGCTATGGTCTCCCAGAAGTTCCTCTGCACCTACGGAACTCGGTTGAGAGGCTTGGGCCTGTCAATGTTTAATGGAAGCCAGGGTCTTATCTGGAGTCCCAAGTCGTTTAGATTACTCCGGCACAAGGGCCTGTGGTGTGGGATGGCAGCAGATGGAAGATTCAGGGTGGCCCCTCTGCTCTGTGGAGTGGGGAGTGATTATCGGAGTAGAAAGTGAGAGAGGGGCCTGGGAAACACCCCAAATGGGGCAGAAAACCCCACTTCACTTTGACAAGGGTTCGAACCACACTTTAACAGCTCTGCCTGGGAGCCACTTCCAGATGCCCATTGCACACCCCGTCAGGTCCTCCTGGGAAATCCAAGACAGAAGGTAATGAATGGATGAATGAGTCAGACATCATCGGGTGGCCCGCAGCAACCAAATCTGCCCGGATTGGGAGAGGCAGCACCATCAGGCTTGTCTAAACTGTGGAAAGCAGGGTCAGCAAGCAGAGACCATCCTGCAAGACTGTGAGCTGGGCCTCTCTGTGCTCCAGGTCCTGAGTTCAGAGTAACAAGGGGAGGGACTCGCTGGTGCTGTTCCCCCAGGGCCTGAGGAATGCCTTAAGCAGAGAGTCAACTTCTATTTGGGGAATGGAACATCATGGTTCTAATGCAGGCCGGATGTTATTTGCAAAACTTGTCTAATGACCCAGCCTCCATGCTGGCAGCTCATTGGCTGTCCTCTCCGGTTTCTCTAGCTGGCTTTCTCCTGAATTTCCCTGCTCTATCAAGGTCCACCACCACCACCACCCCCTGCCAAGTTGCAGATCAACAATCCATCCAGGAAAGCCGTGTTCACCTCTGTCACACACAGCTGAGACTTGGGAGGGAGGCCAGCAGGAGTGCTGAGGTGTGGAAAGGGGAGGAGGGGAGCTGGAAAGAAAGGAGGTTCTGTTGACATCACCCTGCCCCGCGGCTCCTTTCTGATGGGGGTTCAATTGAAAGAGCGCCCCATCCTCTCCCGGGAAGACTTGTGCAGTTGGAGGCGAGCAATAGCCCGAGTGATTTTCTCTTATTTTACTCTTGTTCAAATGGGAAGAAGTTTGGCCGAATGGATCACGTGGCCAGCACACCAGACAAGCATTCCTAACACCTGGCTCTTGACTGCTAAATCATGTTTGGGGAAGTTGAACTAGAGACTGGAAAATACCAACAGACATTCCTAAGTCTGGGGAAGCCTGTCTCCGGGGGGTCAGAACGGTGGGCACATACTCTCTTGAGTATCACTGGGTCTCTAGGCCACCATGTCCCCTGTCCTCATCTCTTCTCATGCTTGTTCACACACCTGCTCCACAGCCTTCACTCCCACACAGCCCAGGCCTGCGGGTTGCATGTAATATGCATAATAGTAGACCTGGCCCCAATGAGCCATGAATATTAAGTGAGCTAAGTCATGTGGAATGCTTGGGCCAGCACTTAGCATAGAGTAAGCCCTCCACAAATATTAACTGCTACGCAGGCCTGTTGCTGTGGGGTTTCTCATCCTCCATCCAGTGTGAGAAGCAGAGCTTCCCATTAAAGGACCTCCCCCACCTCCCATGTAAGCCCCCTCTAGGCCCTAGTATTTTCCAAGACCTGAACACAGACAGCGCTGTCCCGTGGGTTTTTCCTAAAGGACACGAAGACTCATCAAGCAATGTCCAGGCTTAGCTACTGACGTAGGAAACTAAGTAAAGACAAGGATTACTCTCTCAGCAAGCACACAGGCTCCCTGTGAAGGAAGGGACACCCGTGAAGGGCTCACCAGCTACGCAGTGGCCTGACTGGTCATCAGGCACTGGGATGGTGGTGCTGACCACAGCATCCTTAGGATCTAGAGCAGAGGAGGGTGGGCGGGGCTCCTCAGGTAAGCCTCGGGGAAAGAGAAGGCTGCAGGATGACGTCCACTTTAAAAGTGGGGGGGGGGGGGCCTGGGTGAAAGGAAAGCGTCTCTTGGGCTTCCCACATTCTGTGAGTGGCTCAGCATTCAAGTCCATGGCAGAGGATGTGGAATGGCACCAGCCTCTTTTTTTTGTTTGTTTGTTTTTTTTTGGTTTTTCGAGACAGGGTTTCTCTGTGTAGCTTTGCGCCTTTCCTGGAACTCACTTGGTAGTCCAGGCTGGCCTCGAACTCACAGAGATCCGCCTGGCTCTGCCTCCCGAGTGCTGGGATTAAAGGCGTGCGCCACCACCGCCCCGGCAAGCACCAACCTCTTAAATGGAAGGTGCGAGATAGTAGTTATAATTCAGGTAGAATTCTCAGGTCTCACCCTGTCTGGGGCCTCTGTGAGTCCCTGTGGGACAGGGACAAGATCACTGCGGGAGATTATCACCTTCCTCCTTAAAGGGTACCTGCCCCACACCCTAATGAGCTCCCATCCAGAATGCCTGGGGGACAGAGATTCATGACTTTGATCAAGCAGTTCCTAAGAATGGAGAAGAGAATTAGGCATAGGCCACAGGAGAGAGTGGGGAGTCCTAAAGAAGAACCGGAACCGGAACAGCGGGAGAGGGAGATGCTGCACTGATCAGAAAGACCAGGAGACGCTCCCATTCCTGACCCAAGCAGCTTCCCCTCCTCTGGGCAGCTCTCCCTCAAGGAGAACCAAGAATTTCTAGACAAGAGTTGGAGGGAACAAGCCTGGGCTTGAGCCCAGAACCGGAGGACATGGGTTCACTCTAGAGGAATGCTGCTATTTTTGGAAACTGAATCCCAGGGTGGTGGCATTAACTTTCCCCCTAGGAAGGCTCTATGAGAACCCCAATAAGCCGGGTGGTGGTGGCGCACACCTTTAATCCCAGCACTCGGGAGGCAGAGCCAGGTGAATCTCTGTGAGTTCGAGGCCAGCCTGGTCTATAGAGCGAGATCCAGGACAGGCACCAAAACTACACAGAGAAATCTTGTCTGGAAAAAACAACAATAAACAACAACAATAACAAAAAAAAACACAATAAAACGGAACAAAATCAGCTATGGGCAGTGTTGCGGGCTCTAGCGTGGGGACTGTCACCTTCTGAAAATACAGTTTGGATCTTAAGTATCTCCTAAAGGCTCATGAAGGAAGGTTTGTGCTCCAGCTAATGGTGCCCTTAGGAGGCAGCAACAATGTTAGGAGCCTGGTTAAAAGCACAGCAGTGGACAGCGTGCCTTTGGTCTATTTTGTCCTGTACCATCTCCAGTCCTCTCTCTTCGCTTCCAGGCTGCCATGAGATGAATAGCCTTCTTCCTCGTTGGCTCCCACCGCCATCATCTTCTACCTCACCTCAGGGTCCAAGGGACAGATCCAGGTATCTCAATGCTGAAACTTCTGAAACCATGAGATTTCTCAGGTATGTTTGCCACTGGGCTACAAAGCTGACTAACACCCATCCTCTTCCTGGGTGGAGGCCCAGCACCCATCCACCCCAGAGAAAAGGATGAGTTTAGTGTTCCCAGCCAAACCCTCCACTGGCGGTGGCTGGGCTGGGCTGGGAGGAGGGGAAAGTCCAGTCTGGGGCAAAATCCCAGCTTGGCAGCTACCTTCTGAGTCAGTTCTGATGCCCAAGGCCAGTGAGGCGAGGCCAGGCCCACCCCAGACTTTGGGAGACTGCTGTGCCAGCTTTGTGCCAGTCTGGGCTGCTATCCCCATGGTCTCAGGCTTCCCCATTCGTGCCCAGAGGGGAAAATTAAACTTTAGTAAAACTCCCAAGGTGTGATCTCTTTCTTTAATAAGTCATTTACAGAACATTTATTTAATCAGGTATTACAGAGGCTGGGGACACACACAAACACTACAGACAAAATCCCCACCTTGTGGTGCTCATGTTCCACTGGGGGAGACGGTGAGCAAGTGAATACACACCATAAAAATGTTTGTTAACATCTGTCTTGGTTTGCGTTCTATTGCTACGATAAAGATCGTGACCAAAAACAATTCGGAGAGGGAAGGGTTTGTTTCACTCTCAGGCCACAATCTATCACGGAGGGAAGCCAGGATAGGAACTAAAGAAGCAGAAACCAGGGAGGGTTGCTGCTTCCTTGCTTGCTCTCCATGGCTTGCTCAGCCTGCTTTCTTGTACTGCTCCGACCATTTTCGTAGGGGTGGCACCACCCACAGTGGACTTGGCCTCTCGTATCAATCATTAATCAAGAAAATCCCCTACAAGCTTGCCTACAGGCAATCTGATAGAAGCATTTTCTCAGTTGAAGTTCCTCTTCCCAGATAACTCTAGTTTGTGTCTAGTTTGTGAAAGAATAAGGCAGAGAAAAGGGATAGAAAATATCGGAAGTGAGTTTTTGTTTTTGTTTCTTTCTTTCTTTTCCAAGATAGGGCTTCACTATGTAGCCCTAGCTGTCCTGGAACCTACTCTGTAGACCAGGTTAGCCTTGAACTCACAGAGATCCACCTGCCTCTCTCCTCCAAGTGCTGGACTCAAAGGCGTGCTCCACTACGCCTGGCTCAGAGGTGGGTTTAGACTGGGTAGTCAGGGAGTGTCTCATGGACTCAAGAGTCTTAAGTAGGGAGGCCCCAGGTCTATGAGAAGAATTCAGCGGGAAGGCATAGGGCCAGGGCAGTATGGCTGGAGATGGGAGAGCAAGCTGGGCAGAGAGGAAGCAGAGCCGTGAAGCAAGGGTCAGCTCCTACAGGACCGCAGCGAGGACACAGGCTTTTTCCCTCCTTGAAGAGGTGAGGGAGGAGTCACAACACACGACATATTTTCAGGGATCATGTCTGACAGCTGTGATGAAAACATGAAGTGGGATAAAGGTGAAGGCGGACAGAGATCAGCCAGGCAGCGTGGGACGGCGGCAGCGGGAAGGACAGTGGCCTGGGTCGGCGGTTGGAAAGTTGAAAGAGGACCCCGCAGGATGTGCTGACGGTGTGTGTCTGTGTTCGGGTGCTCTGTGAGACCCATGACATGAAGCCCCTCGTCAACTTCCCCTTAACAGCATAAGGGTCCCCCCTTTGATGTTCCACTTTGCAGATTAGGAAATTCTCATTTGGAGAGCTGAGAAACGTAGAGAATCACCACGTAGCTAGCAAATTCGGTAATCAGAGCTGCAGAAGCTGCTTACACCAAGTCTTCCACTGAAGGAAGCCTCCAGGGCAGGCAGTTACACCATGGAGTCCCCATGCCCTGCTCCTGTGCCCCCATTGGGCGACACACAGGTGGGACTACAAGGCCTAGTTATTGACTCTGACGAGCATGGTTTGGAGAGATGCAGGTCATTAAAAATAGCAGTGAGATAAATGGATGGGGTCTTAGGTATGAAGAAGAAACATGTCATATGCCCGGGACTAGGAAGTAAGAAAAGACATTCCGAAGGACGTACCAAGTGGGGTGCATCTCAGGAAAGGAGTAAAGCTTCACAGAAGAACAAGTCTGGGCAAGTTCCCTGCATGGCGGGCGAGAACAGAGAGGCACAGTCACTTGAAGGAAGTGAGCCCAGCATTTGGGTTGGGAGGAATGTGGGCAGGCCTGGCAGGAATAGGAGCAACAGAGAGCATCCTGAGGCCAGGGGGCCACTACAGGTTCTCAGGGGACACTGGGGGTGGAAATGGAGTGAAAAGTGTCAGGGCCCGAGTTTCCCAAAGAACTCTCCTCTCATGGAGGGCAGACATTAAGGCAGCGAGGCCCCTTCCCTGTATCAGGATCCCCTCCCCAGAAAGTCTTCTATAACAGAGAGAGTGAGCATGTTTCCAGGAAATACCCAGCGCTCTCCCCCAGCTTGTGTGTGCACTGGTCTATAAATACACCCCAGACAGGCTTTGGCTGGAGCCTCTGTACCCCAGGGCATCTCAACCAGCTCCTGAGCTGCCCTTATCCCACCAACAGTTTCCTCACCCAGCAGACTGGGGGTGGGGCCAGGAACGTAGCTGTCACATCCCGAGCCCACTTAGGACACCTGAGCAGACTTCCAGAGCTTGTAAAGGCCAAACTGAGGGCCAAGTTGACACCTCAGTGGGATGGGAGGGGCCCATTCTGGCTAGAGGCAGAGAAAGAGGACAAGGTGAGTTTTCCCCCACCTGATTCCACGATCCTCTATCCTTTGAATCCTAGTAGTGAGGCGAGAGACAGCCAGAAACAAAGAAATTGATTTTTTTTTTTAATGTAGGGAGGAGTGAGGCCAGTGGTCCAATGGCTCAGCAGGTAAAGTTGCACATTGCAAGCTGATGACCTGCCTTCAATCCCAAATCTGGCTTCCGAAAGTTGTTTTCTGACCTCCATAAATGCACTTTGACTCCTGCAGATATACCTGTGTACACACACATGCACGCATGCACACACGTGTGTGCACACACACACACACACACCATTGTAACCATCATCATTTAATTACGGATACGTGTCTGTGTACATGTGCATACATGTTGGCTCGGTGGATATGCTCAAGTACACTGGCTGCCTCGATCCGGTGGCCTCCACCCCGATACCAGAGCCACACAGCTGACTGAAATGTCACAGGAATTTCCCCACTGCTCTACTCAGGAAGTCTATCTACGCCTTCAGGAGCTCCTACAGTGCTCTGTTTGTAAAAACCCTGTCGCCAACATGCCATGTTATATAAATAACAGTCTCTGAGTCTGAGGCTTAAGAAGACAAGGGTCATATCAGGAGGTGAAGACAATGAGGTCTCTACATGCTGTCCCAGACACAAGGGACCCATCATGTCTGGGCTTAATCTTCTCTTGCTATGGCTGTGGCATGGGCTGATACTCCCAGCTACTTGCTGGGCTAAGGCAGTAGCTTGAGACCTGGGCTTGGAGGCCAGCCTGAGCAACATAGTGAGGCTGCCATTTCAGCTGCCACCCTCTCCACAACCACATGAGCAGAGAGCTGCAGTCGACAGACTTGGAACCCAGAATTCACAGGCTTAGCGTGCACCAAGGTCACACACAGTAGTGTGCCGTCACGGGCACTGGCTTTGGAAGTCCATCTTGGATAACAGTATCCTCGGGATGAAAAGCTAATGACATCGTGCCCAGATGCTTATCTGGGTACCTATCTATGATGTGGTATGAGGAGGGCTCAGGACAATGGAAATGGTCTGCAGAAGAAGGTGACTGAAAACCTGCCATCTGCAGACAGGGCAACCACCCAGCACCTGCCAACAGCTGATTTGGAGACGCTCTGTTGAGGCTGTTCAGCACACATCCTCTCTTTTGTTCCTTCCAGCAGCTCTCTGAAGTGTTAAGTGATATCTCCATCAATCAGGAAAAGAAGGCGGGGCTTAAGCAGCTGCTGTGGGTTAGGACATGGTGGAGCTGAGACTCCGCCAACCTTTCCCACACATCACACACCTCCCACACGTGAAGCAACCCTTCTAGAAGCCCTTTCCTCTGCCTTACTGGGCTCCCTTTGCAGAGTGGATGCCCTAAGCAGATAAATGGCCAGCACTCTAGCTCGGATGCAGAGCAGAGGCAGGGACTCTGGTTTACAAACACACACACACACACACACACACACACACACACACACACACACACACCCGGCACCCAATCTGTGTGCACATCCTCCCAACACCAGCCTTCTAGACAGACGTGCACACTCACCACACACGATCACAGTAGCAGTCTGCTTGCACACCCACCTCCCACATATGTGGTGACTGAGGGCCAAGTCTCTAGATGTTATTCAGGTTGGGTAATCTGAGTTTGAAAACAAAACAAGCTGCAGAGTTATCAGACCAAGCCCTGCCCTCCTGCCTCCAGGGTTCTGCTCAGGAAGTTGGGGCAGGAGGAGGGGGGCAGAGGCCACCTAAGGAGCCAGTTCAGACTTGATCTGAGGATTTAGACCTGCTGGCTGTGCATCCTGCGGTTCCTTACTGAGCTTCTCTGAGCTTACCTTTCTGGTCTTCCTTGTAGAACCAGGGTATGCTTAAAAAAAAAAAAAAGAAAGAAAGAAAGAAAGAAGGAAAGAAAAAAGAAAAAAGATACAGCAAACTGTAAAGCCCATGATCAAAGCCACCATGTGACCCACCAGTCCCTCAAGGACTGGAGTCATAGTGTAGCTGTCTCCTGTCACCTGCCTAGACACATCCTCTGATTACATCACCTCCTCCAGGCTCCTGGAGGCCACTGTGGCGGAGCCTCTCCAGCACCTGCCCCTGGTCCTTCTCCAGGACTGTCCCTCCATGGTCACTCTGTAGGCTCCTGTCTGTGCCTCATCTTGAGGAGGAAAGCCCAGACCGTGTTCTCCAGTCAGTGTCCATGGAGAGGGGGTTCACACATGTAGGGACAAAAAAGAGCAGCTGAGAGGGCCTTGGTCAGCCTTGCCTGCCTCTCTGACTGTGCCCATCTCAGGTGAATGCCCCCATGGAAACATCCACAGACCCGTCTCCTGCAGGAGGTATCCGTGTACATCTTTCCTGTCTCACAGAAGGGGTCCCGGCCCTGCCTCAGCACCGGCAGCCCCCTTCTCCAAGATTTGAGATCATCCTGCCTGGCCACAGCCCAGAGTCCAGGACATGGGCTGATTCCCCTGCACACAGACAGGGTTACTTACACATGTGGACAGACACACACACACACACACACACACACACACACACACACACACACACACACAAGCGTGTGCGCGAGCTCCCAACCACAAACACACCCAGAGGAAGTCAGATTGGGAAATAGTGATTGGCTTTATAAATAAACACTCAGACCCAGTTAGTTCAGACTTCATGGAACTCCTGGTTCCTTGTCCGGGCTGAGTCACACCTGGCCTGGAGTGTACCTGTCGGGACAAGTTCCTTCCCACCAACTGCGGCTTGGGACCAAAATGGAGGCCTACCTCCCCCTGCTGGTGATTCCGAGAACATACCCCAGGATGGGCGATTAAAAGCTGGGGGAGCGTCTGAAGATGAAGGGCATGGGCAGTTAAAGATCTCCTCTTTCTTTTTTATTTCAGGGGACCACAATGAATCCTGTCCATCCTCCCAAAGGCAGGCTTCATCTCTCTGTTGTGTGAAAGGGATAATGAAGTTCAGGGTTCCTGGTGAATCTTTGGACTCACCGTGAGTTGAAGGCTGCTCAGGGGTTGGCCGCCTTACACACCTTGCCCTCCCTATCAGCTGACACTTCTCTTTTCACCTTTAAAAAGAATAGTTATTATCTGTGTGTGCACGAACACACATGGGGTCAGAGGACAGCCCTTGGAGTCAATTCTTTCTACCATGAGTCCTGGGATCCGTCTCAAGCTGTCAGGCTCGGTAAGCAAGTGCCTCCAAGTTCACACGCCAAAGCATCGCACAGTCCCCAGACCCTTTCACTTTAGTTCACTTGGGGTGTGTGTGCGTGTGTGTGTGTGTGTGTGTGTGTGTGTGTGTGTGTGTGTGCGTGTGTGTGCGCGTATGTGTGCACACACGTACACAACACAGTGGAAGGGGGAAAGTCACTGAACACTTTGGCTCTCTTCTTCTACCTCGCGGGTCCCACGTGTTGAACTTGGGGTCAGTCTTGACCTCGGGCATCTTTACCTACTAAGCCGTCTCACCTGCCCCCGTAGCTTTCTTCACCTCACTCCTGTCCACCATCCTGTCCAGCTCTGGACGGTTTCTCTATGCCAATCCCACTCTTTGAGCGAGCAGACATTTATCATTGCTGATGAGGTGTGTGAAGACAGGGATCCACAGGAAAAAAAAGCACCTAGCCGACCAGGAGCCTGTGGGAGGGACTTCAGTCCAGGACAAGAGGTCATACCAGCTCTCCCAAATGAGGAAGCTCCTTCCACCCCAGGGGACACACCAGATGTGCAGGGAGTGTTGAAGTGGATATTTCATACCCCAGGAGATGGCCAGAGGCCATGTGGAGTCTCTGCAGAGAGCTTAGGCCAGGCCTGTTCCTCGTCAGGCTGCTTCTGACAGTCTTCCCTCTGTGCTGAGCACCCCTAGGGCCATAAGGCCACCTTGCTTCCTACACAGTCAAGACAGAGCACATGTCCTGCCTGGCCATTTGGTCTCTGATCTCTGGACAGTCATCACCAGTCAGTGTTTTGACGTTAAGCCTCAGAATGGACTGCAGGCTATAAAAGAGTTAGGGGCTGCCTCTTCCCACTCTATCTGGTCCTGGCTACCTGCAACATGGGTCCCCCATTGGGGGTCATATAATCTCCCCAGCCTCCAGGCATCTTGTAGGTTCTATGTGACCTCTGGAGGCAGTCCTCACCTGGGGGAGGGCTTCCCTGCCTCACTCTTCCCACGTGGTTCTCTTGTGCAGTCAAGCTCCACCCAGAGGTCAATCTGACATCCAAGAAGCCCCCTGAGATACAACACAGTGATTACAGGACAAGGGTTTGGAGCCATGTCGACTGGGACCTGGATCCAGCTCAGCAAGCCCGTGTTACTTCGGGCAGCTTGCTCACCCCCTTAACCTCTGTCCTTGTGCCCTGGAGCTGTATGGAAATGAAACGCAGCAGTACAGTGATGTGGAGGAATGGGAACACGTGTCAAAGGCCAGGGATGGTAAAGGATAAACACAGTATATATTGCTGGAGTCTTAATTTTATCAGAAAACAAGGGGGAAATATCTTTTGAAGTAAATCAGAAGAATGTAAATTTCAAATAAATGTCAAAGAAACTACAATCTAAGAAAGAGTTTTGACTTATATACTTGCTTTGGGCTGAACTCTAAACCCGTGGACTAGGACTAACTGAGTAAAGGTTACTGTCTGCCTCTGGCAATCTTTAATAGGAGCATGTGAAACTCTGGTGCCCGTGGAGAGCCGGCTCTGATGCACAGAGCACTCGCTCGCTCTCAGCTTCCGTCCCTGGCTTTCGGAAGGCTGAGACCCTTCTGAGTGAGTCTCAGCACTCTGGGTCCAACAGGGGCAGCCTGCAGCAGGATCTGTCACGTAAACTTAGTCACAGGCGCCCAAAAGAGTGAAGGGTGTCTGTTCTCTAGGTTCAAAGTGGCATGTGCGGAACTTTCTTACCTTGCTAGCCATTGAGTATCAGGATGCAGGAATCAAGACCTCTGCTGCACAGGATGAGCCAGGGAACCACAACACGGAAAAGGGAAGGTAGGTGGCCGGCAGCTCCAGCAGCTCCGGCAAGAGGCCATCCTCTGGGGCCTCCTTCCTGCCCACAAGGCAGCATACCCAAGGCTGCCCTCTGTGCCACTGTGGGGCTGTAAGGAACCAGGTGGTGGCTTTGACTCCCGCTCACCCCAATAAACAATACCCAGACATGCAAAGAAGGGGGTACCATTTGTCCTAAAAGGGCATTTTAATCATTGATATGTTTGTCTATTTTTAAAATCTTGGGGCTGGAGATGGCTCAGCAGTTAAGAGTGCTGTGTTTGCTGGTCATATAGAGGATCTGAGTTCAGTTCACAGTACCCTCAACAGGCAGCCCACAGCTACACGTAACTCTAGCGCCAGAGGATCTAGTGCCCTCTTCTGGTCTCCACAGGCACCTACACACATGTGCACATACATACACACACATATACACCAACAGAAATAATAAAATAAATCTTAAAAAAGAAAGTATGAAATAAAGACTTGAGAAAGGGCAGGAAGACTTCAAGAGAACTCCACAAGAATTGACCACTGTGTCTGCTTATGCCGAGGGACAAAGAGTGCTGAGTTTGGTAATGCCTGTAAGGGATCATGGAGAGAGGACAGAGAAAACTCAATATCCATGCCATGCTGGGCAACAAATGGCCAGACTCACAGCCAGCTACAGCAGCAGCCTGCTGCGGATATGACTGTAACTCCTGGCGTCAGACAGGTTGAAATGGAAGAGGGTGTGCCTCAGGGACAGTGTCCTGAGAAACCTGAAGGACACGACCCTGAATATTGACAATGGATCTGAAGCTCAAAACAGAGTAGTAATCCAGGCCTGGAATCCTAGCAACTGGAGAGCTGAGATGAGAGAACTTTGAGTTCAAGTCCAGCCTGGGGTGCTCACCCTCCTTGTTCATAAGATGGAGTCGTGATCTCTACCTGACAAGGTTATGTGACCTTGGAGGACATAAAACACCGGCAGTCTGCGGAGTATCTACAAGCATGGAAAACTGTGAGGTCCATCCGCATTTGTGCAGCCGAGTCCCAGGCATTATGGTTGATGTTGTTGAAAATGCTTTGACTGTGGTAGACTTTGCACACCAGCCCCTCTTGGCCACAGTACTCCTTTTTCATCTTGCAAGGGTCCACTGCTCACAGTTCAGTTACTCCTGCTCCCCAAGGAGCCCCCTTTCCCCCGCACCCCACACCAGGTGCTGTCTTGCTTGGGAGCCTGCAGATGATGATTACCTCACACAGGGTGGGCCCTCTTCCTTTCTTCCTTTCATGTTTATGTGTATGTGGTGTGCACATGTGTGAGCATATGTGGGCACATTTGTGTGAGGGTGGAGGCTCAAGGGTGTTGTCCACATCTATCTTTCCTTCCTTTATTTCTTCCTTCCTCCTCTTCTCTTTCTCCTCTCCTTCTTCTTCTTTTGGTTTTTCGAGACAGAGTTTCTCTGTGTAGCCTTGTCCTGGAACTCTGTAGACCAGGTTGGCCTTGAGCTCAGAGATCCGCCTATCTCTGACTCCCAAGTGCTGAGATTAAAGGTGTGAGCCATCTCCCAGCTCCTTGGTCTTTCTTGATTGTTCTACACTGTTCACTCTGAGACAAGGTCTCTTCCTGAACCTCTGACCAGCAGCTTGTTCTGGGGTTCCCCATCTCTGTCGTCTGTGCCCAGAGATCACAAGCAGGCCACTTCGTGCACTTTGCCTTTACACAGATCTGGGGATCTGGAAGCAAGCCCTTGATGTGCTTGGCCACCTCCCCAGCCCGGTTCCTTTGTCTTTCTTCTAAGGGTTCTTCCTCAGTGGGGCTCATATGCTTAGGTCTGTCACGGTTTAGGGTTGTGAGGAATAAATAGCTCTGTGTGTGTGTGAATTGAAACACAATGAGAACATAACCCAGGGTTTGCACCTCCTAAGTTCATGGTCTGCCACTGGACTGCACCCCCAGCTTACGAGATACAATAGGGATGAAGAGATTCATCAGTGCCTGGCCTGTGGCTAGAACTCAAGAACATCACAAATAGTGGTTATTCACAAGACCGGGGTCTCAGGCGCCCTTAGTCCCCCGTGACTGCAAGAAGTGGGATTCCAACAAGTTTGTCAGAGGGCTGAGGTGAACAGGAAGGCTGCTTCAGTTCTTCCACAGCAGTTTCATTAGCTACCCCTCCTGTACCAGCAGAGGGCTCCACGTACGTGCAAATACGTTTTCCCTGCTGCTCCAAAAGGGTTCTACCAAGGCTGCCCGAGGGGAGCAGAGGGAGGAAAACAATTTAAGGTGTGCACAGATAACAGGAGCAAGCAGATCGGAGAGGTAGGCACCGGGTTGCACTAGACAGGAAAGCGTTCAGCGGTGAGGATGGAAGAATACAGATAGGTAGCATTTTGAGGGAAACTATTATCCTAGTTTAGGGGGTCAGGGCCCAGGCAAGGCAGTGGCCGCATGACGCCCAAAAGAATCTATGAAGGACACCACAGAGGGGAATGTGACGTCAGGACCAGCTAAGAGATGCAGAACAATGGGTCGCTGTATGAGAGAGAAGACTGAGGACATTTTCTCAGATGTTATGCCTGTCTGCAGCAACCTCACGTCTCCTAGTTCTCTTCAAGCAAACTGTAATTCTGCAGGATTTCAGAACCCAGTGCAGGGCTCAGAGGCGTTAGTAGCTGAGAGGTGCCATCATCTCTAATGGAAAGTGGAGTAGAAAGGCCTAGAAATGCCCCTCAGCTCACCCCTGCCTTTGAACTAGGGGCTGTGTATCAGTCAGGGTTGGAATTAATAAGGGGACTAGATGGGAATGTTGAAGGGTCTCGGAGAAGTGGAAGGAAATAAATAAAAAGGAATTAACATGGAAGACAGCATGTCCAAAAGCCTCAGTCTTTGTTGGAAGCAGAGTAGCAGCTCACTGATGGCAGAGGTCCCTGGGTCGTCCCTGGACATAATTAGTTCACATTCGATAGCTAAGACTAGTGGATTGAGTCACCCCACTAGGGCTAGAGGGCCACAGCCTCTGCTAGGCTGCCTACAGTTCCCCTGGGGCCAGGCCACCTGGGCCTCGCTCGGGTGAGCTGTCTCCTTCCAGCACTGCCTTGACCTTGGCCGGGATGCCTCCCACGCGTGTGTAGTAGGATTTGCCCCTGGGAAACCTCGTGGGAGAGTCACATGACAGCTTTGAAAGATGCCTGGGGGCGTGCCCTCAAAGGTTGTTAAGACTAACTCTCACTGGAGTACTCGGGAACCTTTCCATACCCGGCCCTCTAGCGCCCTCTGCTGACAAGATTTGACATTGTGCCCGCTGTTCAGGAAGAACATCTGTAGAGGGTGGGTTTTCAAGGTTTTGTATTGTTTGTTTGATTGGTTTGGCTTTTGGTTTTTCAAGACAGGGTTTCTCTGTGTAGGTTTGGAACCTGTCCTGGAACTCTCTCTGTAGACCAGGTTGACCTCGAACTCATAGAGATCCACCTGCCTCTGCCTCCCGAGTGCTGGGATTAAAGGCATGTGCAACCACCGCCAGGCTAGAGGGTGGATTCCAGGCTACAGAGTGGATTTTTAACTGATGTCGATGTTACTAAATTTTACTAGGAGACCAGAGCGCTCTTCCTTAAAATCTCTTTGAACAATTTAATTGAGGGAATATTCCTGCCAACTGAGAAATGAATCAAAACAAGGAACTCAAGAGGAAAAAAAAGTCATAAAAGGAAAAGCAAAGACTTAGGGGTGTGGTGGTGTACAACTGTGACTGGGATCACAGAGCTTAGGGACTCTGAGGCCAAACTTGGTCGTATAGTGAGTTTGAGATGAACATGGATTACATGAAACTTGTCTCAACCATCTCCAGCCCGCAAGAGCAAATGATAACTAAATCAAAATTATGCAAATAAAATAACTATGATTTTTATATTTTTGTAAATTTTATTAGATAAACTTCCAATTAAAATTCATCACACACCAAAATTAACTAGACCCAAAGTCTATACATCTCAATGAACTTCTACAGCCGTTCTCAAGTTATGGAGTGTCACCCTGGATTTTATACTTTCACTATCAAATATATTTTTTAAGCACTGATTCACTATCAAAAACTGAAAAATCTAAGATTGTGATTTTTGTGGCACTGAAATTCACTTTGATTGAAAACTGGAAAGTACCAAAGGAATGGATGGGTGCACTCAAATTTCAAGTATCTTAGGAGACATCAACAGCTATGAACTCCGGGGCTCAAGTGATCTTCCAGGCCCTAGTTAGCTGGGACTGTAGATGAAAAACATTGTGCTCTGCCAGAAAAATGTTCTTGTCTGGTTAAAAGATAAGGAGATAAACAAAAACCCAGAAGATCAAAGAAAACACAGACAAAAAAAAAACAAAACAAAAAAACAGAGAAAGTAGCATTCAAGACAAAAAGCAACAGCAACAAAATGGACCGCATAAAAAAATACCCTCTACTGTGGCCACACCGGCACTCAGGAGGCAGAGGTAGACAGTCTCTGAGTTCAAGGCCAGCCTGGTCTACAGAGTGAGTTCCAGGACAGCCAGGGCCACACGGAGAAACCCTGTCTCAAAAAAAACCAAAACCAACAAACAAAAAAGATCATATAAAGGAAGAATAAAGGAGAGGTGGCAGTTCCTGGTGTAAAGTTGGGGGACTCTAGACCCACTCACCACTAGGGACAGCCAGATGAACCAGACAAAAGATTGGCCCCTGCTTGGAAGCATGGGTTACTAACAATGTCACATAAGACAATGGGCCAACATCTGGAGGAAAACAGGCATGGTGGCAATGAGCCAGCACCACTGGCCATGGGTACCAGTGCAGAGGAAGCTGAGAGATGGAACAGTTGTTTGAATGGCCCCATAGGACCAGTGCATAGATGACAGAATCTGAAATGGCCAAAAAGGTGGCTGCCCTCACAGGTACAGACATCCTGTGCCCAGAACCAAGTTTTCCTCTGCCTATACACAGTGGACCCAGTTCAAGCCATCCCAAACTCAATTTCTGAATGCGGATTCAAGTGACTCCAGACTGCCAGCCCTTAGGTTTGCTAGGCTCCAAATAAGCAAATAACTGTTTTCTTTGGAAGAAAATGACATCATCCGAGGCGTCAATTATTCCTACAAACAGACCCACAAGTGCAAGCCTTGAACATAATAAAAAACAACTGGGGGTGTCTGCTCCCACTCAGGAGGCAGAGAATCCTAAGAGAACACTGCTCCTACCACAGTGTCATGTGCTGCCTGGAACACCAATAAAAAATGAAGTTCTGAAAATTCCTTCAGGAGGCTGAGATGATGATGCCGGTCAGAGACGTACACTCTCAGCTCCGAAACGTACCAGCGAGTCTGCAAAGCACAAAGAAACTTCTAGAATCTATTGGTACCTGCTGCAGGAAAGGTTCTTATTCTGTCCTCAAATTACTGGAAATGAGCAATGAGCTGGATGGAACTAAGGCTCATTAGCAAGTCCAGTATCAGGTCAGGCCTGGAAATGACTCAGTCTGGCTCTCCAACACCCTGACGGAGACCAAAGGGATAGGCCCTCCCCGAGGTATGTGTCTCATGTCTTAAGTGTCTACTGTTTCAGAGAAAACTGAAAATGGCCTTGAAAACAACAATATTCAGGAAAAGTCAGAATACCTTAATTTTTACTTCACGGTGGGGTGTCGGGTAACCCAGGCTGACCCGAACTCACTATGTGTTAAGTGCTAAGGCTAAAGCTGGTCTTGAACTCTTGATCTGTCTGTGTGGGGTTACAGATGGGCACCACACCTGTCTTATATGGGATTACAGATGTGTACCACCACACCTGTTTTATAGGGTCTCAGGGGTCAAATATGCATGCTTTCATGCATGCTAGGCAAGTCCCACTGAGTCACATCTCCACCTCTGAATACTTTAAGTTTTTAAAAATTAATTAAACATTTAATTTAAAATCTTACCACAGAGAGAACAAACAAACAAACAAACAAACAAAACACCACCCACTCACTACAGAGAAAGTTCCAAACACAAAAGGCTTCAGCAGTGAAATATATCAAACATTTGAAATGTAAATTTAAAAGGTCAATGTTACATAAACTATTTAGGAAACACTTCCCACCACACCACACCAATGTGTGTGTGTGTGTGTGTGTGTGTGTGTGTGTGTGTGTGTGAAACAAGGTCTCACTATAAAGCCCTGGCTAGCCTGATACCCACTATGTAACTGAGGTTGGCCTGGAACTCACAGAGATCTGTCAGCCTCTGTCTCAGAGTACTGAGATTAAAGGAATGTGCCACCTTAACTCAGGAGTTCAAAGTCAGAAGTGAGAGCCTTGGATAATGACTCTTTTTTTATAATGCTAGCACTCAGGACAACTGCAGTGAGTTTGAAGCCAGCCTGAGCTACATAGTGATTTCAAGTCCAGCTTTGGATCCAGAGTGAGACTTCAAATAAAGTACAAATACTATCATAAGAAATGGAGAAATGATTAGCCCTTATAACTACAGACCCCAAAATTTCAAACAAATATTATCAAACTAAATCCAATAAAAGGAAAATAACTCATGAAATCTAAGGAATGCAAGGTCAGTTCAAAATTTTTAAAAATGTAAGTCACCACATTAACAGAAATATAAAAATGGAAAATTATATAGAGGTAGAACATGAAATTTAGCATTCATTTATAACTCTTAGCTCACTAAGAATAGAAAGAAATGTTTCGAATGTTTTTAATGCATGCACACACAGATGCACTCACACATAGGCACAGGTACACTAATATAGACACACACACACACACACACACACAGGTAAATAGAAACACACAGACATACACAGGCACATAGATACACAGAGACACACTAACACACACACAGGCACTTAGGCATACACAGACACACTAACACAGACACACACACAGATATCTACACACATACACACAGATACACAGAGACACATACAGATATACACACAGACACACGCACATACATACGTGTGCACATACACGTCACCCCACAGGAGTGAGGACAAGGCTGCTCACTGTGACTATCATTTAACACTGCATGTAATTTGTAGTCAATATAATAGGATGTTAAAGAAATCCAAGCCGGGCAGTGGTGGCGCAGCCTTTAATCCCAGCACTTGGGAGGCAGAGGCAGGTGGATCTCTGTGAGTTCAAGGCCAGCCTGGGCTACAGAGCGAGTTCCAGGACAGGCACCAAAACAACACAGAGAAACCTTGTCTCAAAAAAAAGAAAGAAAGAAAGGAAGGAAGGAAGGTAGGAAGGAAGGAAGAAAAGAAAGAAAGAAAGAAAGAAAGAAAGAAAGAAAGAAAGAAAGAAAGAAAGAAGGAAAGAAAAGAAATCGAAGTTAAAAAGATTGAGAAATAAATGGGCTGCTGTGGCATTTGTAGAGCATCCTAGGGTCTTCCAGAAGAACGACTTTAATTAATAAGTGAATTTAAAAAGGTCTCAAGATGCAGGCACAGGACATAGACATGACAGTACTTTTATCTTATTCATTTATCCATGTTTTGCAATTCTGAGTCCTGAACCGGGGCCTTGTACGGACTGCCCCCGCCCACCCACATAACCACTCTATTTTGATGCTCACAGAAACACTGGAAAAATTAATCCTTAATTGTCACTTAGAACAAAAAGCATGAAAAATGGAGGTAAACAAACAAAATGTGTGCAATCTCTTTACACTGAGAAAAGATATGCCTTTGTTACAAGGACTTAAAGAAATGGAGGTTATAGCCATACATATCAACTAGAGGACTCTATACACTGACTTTCCCCTCGATGATGTCGTGGATATTTAACTGCAATTCCAGTCAAAACCTTAGCACGTCACAGTACTGTCTGCACAATTCAAAACTTCGTATGGAAATGCAAAGGGGCTTAGAATAGCCAGGAATACCTTTTGAAAGTAAAAGAGCCATGTTGGAAGACTCACACTACCTCACTTCAAACTTTTCTGTAAATTCAGACTCATCAAGACAACACGTGGCCAAGCCTGGGGGTGCGAGCCTGTGACCCAGCCACTCAGGAGCTGAGGAAGCAGGGTCTAATTCAAGGTCTGCCTGGGCAGCTTAGTGAGACTAGGCCTAAAAAAAAAAAGTGTGACATCAGAGGGAGGATTGGAAAAGAGGATAATCAGAGAGTCCCACACTCACGTGATTAAGGAAACACAAACTGTTTTAATTACTGTTCTATCTCTGTGAAAAGACACACTGACCAAGGCAACTTATAGAAGAAATAGTTTATTGGGGGCTTACCATTTCTGAGGGTTGGACTCCATGACCATCGTGGCGAGAAGCATGGCAGCAGACGGGCAAGCATGAGAGCCCAGTGCTTACATAGTGAGATATAAGCTCCAGGCAGAGAGAGAGAGAGAGAGAGAGAGAGAGAGAGAGAGAGAGAGAGAGAGAGAGAGAGAGAGAGAGAGAGAGAGAGAGGAAATGGCTCTTTTGAAATCTCAAAGCCTGTTCCCAGTGACACACCTCCCAATCCTTCCCAAACAGGTCCACCCACTGAGGACCAAGTATTCAAATATATGAGCCTGTGGGACCTTTCCCATTCAAACCATCACACAAAACATAAAAGATCTTCCTTCAGCAGGGTGGTGGTTCACGCCTTTAATCTCAGCACTCGGGAGGCAGAGGCAGGCGGATCTCTGTGAGTTCGAGGCCAGCCTGGTCTACAGAGCTAGTTCCAGGACAGCCAGGACTGTTCACAGAGAAACCCTGTCTTGAAAAACCAAAAAATAAATAAATAAATAAATAAAAATCTCCCTCCTATTTTACCTTTAATTGACTAATGGAATTTATTGAAAGACCCTTCTATTAAATGGTTATCGAAACTAAGCATATCTTCACCGATACCAAGGGCTGTTGCACATAAGAAGTCTCATCTGAGAGAGGAAAACAGCGTCAACAAAATGCCTTGGATCTCCCCCGTGGAGACATAAATTTAATAATCCATAGACCAACAGGAAAAATCTAGAAACCAATGAAGAGCTTTTTGTGGCCCCAAGACATTGTGAAGTGAGCCATACTGAAATCTGGTAGAATCTGTAGCTTTCTCCACTCAAATCACACTCAGCCCCCATCATGTGCAGAACGGTTGGGAGGAAATTTCAAACTCCCACTTCCTCCAGGCTGAGGGAAAAGAGAACAAATGGCCAGCATCCTGATACGGAGGAGGTGCACTGCCAAAGGACTGACTGAGGAGAAACCGGGTTTCTCCAGTGCGGCAGTGTGGATTACCAGAGATGTACACTAGGTGGCGCTCCGGCACCACCTTACTACAGCACCAGACGCTGCCACAGTATTACTGAGCTAGGTGATTCCTAAATGGAAACCTGCCAACATTCTCAATCAGATTAAATGAGCAGGTCCAGAGAGGTATATCCCCACAAAAGGCTTGAGAAATCTCAACATTCGGTAGCTGGGGTGGGTGGAGAAAATGCTCACAAATTACGCCTGATAAAGGTCAAAATTCAGAACCTAAAAGAAGCTTCTCCAACTCAACAGTAACAACAAATAACTCAATTTAAAAATGGGCAAAGGGAAGCTGGGAGTGATGGACACACCTTTAACACCAGCACATGGGAGACAGAAGGATTATAGCCCCAGTATTATTTTGTGCTACAAAGCCAGGTTGAGGCTGACATTGTGAACGGAGCAGCCATAAGCATGAGAGTAGAGTTCTTTATAAGTGTGGGCCTCATTTGGATCACATGATAACTATTTCCATTTTAGGGGCCTTCATCCTTTTCATAATGGCTGCTGAAGTTTACATTCACACCAATAGGGTGCAGGGTTTCCTTCGCCAGGGCTTGTCACGTTATGTCTTTTTGTTAATAGCTATTATTGCTGAAATGAGGTGCTCACTAGTTGTATTTTTAATTTGATTTACCCCCTCCACCCATCTCCAGCCCCACCCCCACCCCTGCTGCTGCTGCCGCCGCCGCCGCCGCCGCCACCACCACCACCAAGTATTATTTGAGTACATGTTTCTGGAGGAGGAAAAAGATGCTCAACATCACCGATCAGCAGAGAAATGCAAATCAAAGCCACTATGTAATGCCATCTCACAGGTGACCTCAGGGTAGCCGCTGTTAAAAGAACAGAAAATAAATAGTGCTGTCAGAGTGAAAGTCTCAAAAAATATTTTTAAAAGAACAGAAAATAGTGAAGACACGGAAAAGTTGAAGCTCTTATGCAGTGTTTACGCAGAGAGGCAAAATGGTACAATTATGCAAAAGACACAGATTTCTCAAGACGATCCGTATGATCCATCAGTCACACTCTGGTGACAGCATGGGTTGAAGGCAGATGTCAAAGAATGATCGCCTGTTCACCATATCGTCTCACCTTCACGACAGCCAAGACAGGGAAGTGACAGGTGAGCAGATGAAGAAAAGGTGACATTATATTGAATGGGGTTTTTACGATCCTCAAAAAGAAAGAAACCTTGTCACATGGCTACAACGGGAGCCTGGAGAACACCACAATGTCAGCCAGGCACTGACAAACACTGTACGATTCCAACAACATGGAGCATTGTTTTAGCTGTTTTTCCTGCTCCCTGGTGAAAACACCCCTGACAGAAGCAACTTAAGGGAGAAAGGATTTATTTAGGCTCACGGTCTGAGGGCACAGTCCATTGTAAGTCACGGTGGCAAGGATTTCAGGCAGCTGGTCACATGGCGCCCACAGCTGGGACGCAGAGAGATGAATGCTGTGCTCAGCTCCCTCCCTTTCATGTAGTCGGGACCCAAGCTCAGGAAATGGTCTACTTCAGTCTTGGGGGGGGGGCGGTCCCTCCCTAATTAGCCTGGTCTACACAATCCTTCATGGGTGTGCTCGGATGGTATTAACAGTCTTAAGTATCTAAATCAGTCACAAGAGGCCATGAATTTGAGAGAGACAGAGCAAGGACTAGAGGGGCGTTGAAGGGAGGATAGGGAAGAAGGAAAATTAATTAATTATATTTTAATCTAAAAAATAAAAAGCACTAAGATAAATAAGTAAGTCACTCATAAAAGCATACAATGAAAAGCTGGGAGGAACTCGGAGGGGGAACTGTGTTTAGTGGGAATAGAGTCTTGGTGTTTCAAGACAGAGTTCCACCAACAAAATGTTGCTCGGCCAGAAAAGAGTTAGAGCATGCCATTTGCAGCGATGTGGACAGAGAGCTGGAGGTTACTGTGCTACACGATATAAGCCAGACACAGACGGACGCGTGTACGCATGCTTAATTGCTTGTAGGAACTAAAAAGTTAATTTCATAGAAAGATGTAAGAGGTGGCTGGGAAGGGGGCTCAGTTGACAGAGTGCCTGTTGCACACCCGTGAGGAGCTGAGTTCAAATCCCCAGGCACAGCAGCACGGATCTCAAACCCCAGTGCTGCAGAGACAGGAGGGTCTCTGGGGCTTGTTGGTCAGCCATACTAGCCAGATGGTGAGTTTTAGGGTTCAGTGGAGAGGGGGTGGGGGGGGAGAGAGAGAGAGGATGTCAACCTCTGACCTCCACACACTATGCATCTGTGTGCATAAGTATGTATGTGCACACAAACATGCACAATAAACGTATACTACTCTAAATACACAACTTTAAATACAAAAGAAAAATGGTCACCGGAGACTAGGAATGGGGAGGCTGGGAATAGAAAGAAGTTAAGGGACATCAAAACATTTTTAGAGAGGAGTAAGTCCTGGTTTTCCATAGCACCATAAGGAACTATTGTAGTGGGTGGCTGTTCTCGCCATGCCCTGAAGCACGGGCCCTAATGAGGTAGCAGGTAACTGTTACACCTGCCTATGATAAGACAGGGTAAGATGGTCTTTCAAGATTCCTGCTTCTGAAAATGGTCTGTCAGATATTCTAGGCCTGTAGCCAAATTGGATGCCCCAACGGTGCTGAGAAACTTTAGGTGACTGTCCAGGCTGCTAGCTGTCTCTGTCTACTCTCGAAAGAATTCTGAAAGTTGCTTGCGTGCGTTTCCTGTTTTCTCAGATATTATTATATCCCTTCTCAGGTCTTCAATGAGGTTGAAGACTAATAGTTACAGTTACAATCTTCTCATATCTTAGCTAAAACATACTAAGTACTAGATTCAGATTCTTCAGGATAGGACAGCTTTTGGAATAATCTAACATACCATTTACCTATGTTTGGACATCTCTGGATTTTAGTATACATCTCTTGTTTGATGTTGTTCTTGTTGGTTATAGTTCCATTTTGCTTAGGTAATTATGTGTATTTCTCCTAACAATACTTAATAATCATTCCTATTGTATATAATTTTGTGTTAGCTTAGAACTTTCTTATTTAGACAAAAGGGGGAGATGTAGTGAGTAGCTGTGTGAGCCATGCCCTGAAGCACCGCCCCCAGTGAGGTAGCAGGGAACTGTTACACCTGCCTATGACCTTGAGGTACATGCCCCTGAGGTGTGGCCACTGGGGGACCCTTAAGACCTGGGATGCACTGTGTGTTCTCTCTTCAATACCTCATGGTTTTGGATGCTGGAACAGACCAGGGCAGAGCTCACCAGAGGACAGTATTGAACTGTGCCTCATCCTTCCAAGATCCTGTGACAAATCCTTTATTCTGTCTTATGAGTTAACCCCCAAATAAATTCCTTTGCTCATTAAATAGACTCTGTGGATTGCTAGTGATATAATCCCAATAAACTATAGATTATGGAAATCTATGATAAATTTCAAAATAACTTGAAGGCTCTAGTTCATGGCACATAAAATGAGATGGAAGTGTTCGTCACCCCAACTTGATCATTAAACACTGTATGCATGTATAAAATTGTCACACTGCGTCCCATAGAGCTATACAGATCTGTCTCCATAAAGAAAACAGCTGGCCGTGGTGGCACCCAACTGTAATTCCTCAATCCAGGAGACTGAGGCAGGAGGATTGTCACAAGATCCAGGATAAAGTAGACTGCATGGTGAATTCCGAGACCAACCTGGACTAAAGTAAAACTTGTTTCAAACCAAGAGAAAGAGGAAGTTTGGGGAGAATAGTAAAATGTATATATATGAAAAGTTAGAGCCCCATTATACACCAATGTGAATATACTTGAGTTTAAAACTGCACACTTCAAATGTTAAGGAAGGAAATCTTTTATTTCTTTTAAAAGATTATTTTATTTTATGTGTTTGGGTGTTTTGTCTGCATGGATGTCTGTGAACCATCTAAGTGCCTGGTGCCCGAGGAAGTCAGAAGAAGGCGATGGGTCCTCAAAGACTGCAATTAAAGATGGTTGTGAGCCACCATGTGGATGCTGGGAATCAAACTCATGTTCTCTGGAAGAGCAGCTGGTTCTCTGGAAGAGCAGCCGGTGCTCATAACCACTGAGCTATCTCCCTAGACCCCGATATTATTATTTCTTTACCACAATAAAAAAAACTAATCAGCTAAGAAAACCAACAGGCAAATCCACAGACTACTAGAACGTTCACAGTACATGTATCTGAAAGTGAACTTCTATCTAGATGAGAAAAAGAAACCTCTCACAACTCAGTAATACTAGTGAACAGTCAGTAAAAATGTGGAAAATGGACTTGAGTAGACACTTCACAGGTGAAGGCAGATGAGTAGATACTAGACCCATATAAAAATCCTCAACACCATTTGTTAGCAAACGAATTAAAAATCACAGCTACACCTCACGACAGCCCACATGCGGGTGAGTCAACCACCTCCCAAGGCTCTGATGGCCTCGTTACTCATCATGACTGAAACCTCACGTGTTGGTCCTCGGTGTGTGAACTAGAGCAGAAAACTACTTTAGAAAGTAGATTTTTACGATAAAACTAACTTGCAACTAACCAATGACTCTCATTTCATACTTGTCTACTTATTCAAAGAAGAAGAAACATGTCTTTAAGGAAACTCACCCAGGGAGAGCCATAGAAACTTAATTCAGAGCAGCCAAAGAGCTGAAAATAACCCATGTCCACGGACAGGAAAGAGAGAAGCAAGCTGAAGTATACTCGTAAAACTAATTGTTTTGTTTTGTTTTTCAAGACAGGGTTTCTTTGTGTAGTTTTGGTTCCTGTCCTGGATCACACTCTGTAGCCCAGGCTGGCCTCGAACTCACAGAGACCTGCCTGGCTCTGCCTCCCGAGTGCTGGGACTAAAGGCTTGCGCCACCACCACCCGGCTCTAAATTCTTACTGTAACTAAAAGAAACAGCCTGCTGAAGTGCACGGCAGAGGCGCTGAGTCACCAAAGCGTTGTGCTCGTGGGAAGATCAGACACAGACGGCACATGCTTCACGGTTCCAAGAGGAGTCTGTCTTAAAACAGACAAAGGGGTCATAGAGAGAAAATAAAATCAGTGATCTGGGGACCAAGGTTACAGATTAACTGAGAAGGAAGAGGTATAATTCTGGTAAGACAGAACTACAGGGTAAGAAAATTTTTCTAGGGGCTGGAGAGATGGCCCAGAAGTTAAAAACACTTGCTGCTCTTGCAGAGGACCTGCGTTCAGTTCTCAGCACCCACATCAGGCTGCTGTAACTGCCTGTAACTCCAGCTCTCAGGGATTTGATGCCCTCTCCTGGCCTCCGTGGGCACTTCATACTTGTGTACATGCATATATACATACATACATGCATGAATGCGTGCGTGCGTGCGTGTGCACACACACACACACATAAACAAAAATACAATAAATATTTTAAAATAAAAAGGGAAACTTCTATTATTTGTTAGTAGCGTGGGTAATCTCAGAGTATACATTTATTAAAAATTCATTTAATTGTACACTTGAGATGAACACAATAAAGTCAGGTGTATGACTTTAATCCCAGAACTTGGGAGGCAGAGGCAGGTGAATCTCTGCAAGTTCCAGGCCAGCCTACTCTACATTGTGACTTCCAGGACAGCCAGAACTATATAATTAGACCCCATCTGGAGAAAACAACAGTAACAAACAAACAAACAAACAAATGAACATATTAAGGGCTGGGATACAACCTAACTGTAGAATGCTCGCCTAACATATATACAAGGTGCTGGGTTCCATTCCCAGTACTGCAGGGGGAGAAGAGATGGCTACATTTTACTATGTGTAAGTTTACTTCCACAAAGGAAAAACAATAAAAATAGATACAAAGTTGAACCTGGTGACATGAGGAAACAAAAGCACAGGAATATCAATCAGTAGAAACCAGGAAAATAACTACAGACTCAAACAGGCTTTACACGCTGCAGTTACAGAAAACGCATCTTTGAAATAACTGTACTCACTATTGCTGTGAGATGTCTTTCTGTATGCTGTGAATATGTGTGGCTCCCGTTGGATAATGAATAAAGCTGTTTTGGCCTATGTTAAGAAAGCTCACAGCCAGGAGGGAAATCCAAGCAGAGATACAGAGAGAAGGGTGGAGTTGAGAGAGACGCCAGCTGCCACCCAAAGAGCAACAAGATTCCAGCAGACCGGTAACGCCATGGCCAGGTGGCAACATACAGATGAATAGGAATGGGTTAATTTAAGATGAAAGAGCTAGCTAGCAAGAAACTGAAGCCACAGACCATACAGTTTGTAATTAATATAAGCCTCTGAATGATTATTTTATAAGCAGCTGGGAGACCTCAGGGCTGGGCGGGACCAAGAAACTTCCGCCTACACACTACATTCAAGAAAACTGAACACAGGTAGAGAATTTTTCCAGAAAACTAGGAAGTATGTAAGAAAACAAAGCCAACTTGAAAAAAAAAACCAAATATAGAACTGGAAAAGGAAAAATAAGTGAGTTTAAGAACCCAAAGAAGGGCTGGAGAGATGGCTCAGAGGTTAAGATCCCTGGCTGTTCTTCCAGAGGTTCTGAGTTCAATTCCCAGCAACCACATGGTGGCTCACAACCATCTAGAATGAGATCTGGTGCCCTCTTCTGGCGTGCAGGCACACATGAAGGCAGAACACTGTATACATAATAAATAAATAAATCTTTAAAAAAAAAAAAAAAAGAACCCAAAGAAAGAATTTAGCAGATTAGATGAAACTGAGGAAAGAGTTAGTCCAGTGGAAGATAGGTCAGAAAAGGAAATGCTCAGAGTAAAGCACAGAGAGGAAAACACTGGAAAAGAGTAAAGGGGGTAAGAGAAGAATAAAGACTATAGGAAGTGAGAAGTGAGCAGCTTTAGTATATATTTAATTGGAGACCAAGGGAAGAGAAAGGGAATGTGAAGACAAAAATGTATGGATAGCTAGGTGTGGTGGCTCACAGTAGTTGGGAGGCTGAGGCAAGAGGATTGCTATGAGTTCAAATCATGGCTACATAAATATCCATCATGGGACACACAGTATCCATCCTGGGATACACAGTAAGATACTGTTTCAAAAAAGAATATATGAGGAAAGGATGAAGGAGAAATCTCTAAAAGTGACTGAAAGATGTCAATTCATAGATTCATAGACTATTTCTAAAGCGTAAACGAAGGCTGGGTGTAGTTCGGTGACAGAGCACTTGCCTAGCACGTGTGAGGCTCCGGGTTCGATTCTCAACAATGAAACAAAACGAAATGAAATACCCTGTTATGTATGGCAGAATAAAATAGACGCAAAGAAATATAAAATCTTGAAATTATTAAAAGGAACAAGATATAGGCTGACAGTCAATGCCTTGGCAGGAACACAGCCCCTAGAACAGTGAGATGATGTAATTAGTGTTCCAAGAGAAAGTAATTCTATTCTCAGCAGAAAGATGCTTTAAGAAGAACATGAAGTAGGACATTTTCATATGAAGAGAAAATGAAATTATTTTACCAGCCTACTTATACTGAAGAAAGTTTTAACAGATATTCTTCAGACAGAAGGAAAATAATCCTAGACAGAAAGCTAGTGATAAAGATTTTGAAAGCAACAAAATACAAAGTTCACAGGCCAGAGGCTGAACAGATGGCTCAGCAGTTAAGAGCACTGGCTGCTCTCCTAGGGGACCTGGGTTCAAGTCCCAGCACCTACATGGTGGCTCCAGTTCCAGAGGATCCCATGCTCTCTTCTGGCCTCTGAGGGCATGCCACACAAGTAGTACACACACACACACACACACTCAGGAAAAGCACTCATATACATAAAAATAATAAAATAAAAACTTAAAAATCATAGGTAAGTCTAAATTAATATTGCATAAATACAACAAAAGCTATTTTAAGATATAAGATTAGAGAAAATTAAATATGTAGGTTTGGAGAAGGGCTAAAGTATGACCTAGAAATTATTAGGAAAAATATACAAGCACCAACTAGTTGTACTATTAAAATTATAATCTCAAAGAATTATGAAAGAATACAACTTCTAAACTACAATCCATGACTGCTGCTTTTTAAACCGTTTTGGTTTTTTTTCTTGTCTTTTAGTATGCCTTGTAATTCATTATTGTTGAAAGCCAGACATCCTGTTTTCAGATAAAAGAAACTGAAAAAATTTTACTATGAGATTTTATATTAACTTGACAAGGATCTGGGCATCATTTAATATTTGCTGTATCCATAACTGTCTTAGAGTTTCCTACAATTCCTTCTTTAGTTTTGTTTTTGCTTTTGTTTTGAGACAGGGTTTCATACAGGCAAGGCTGGTCTCCTGATCTTCCTACCTCACCCACCTCCCTTGTGCTGGGATTACAGGCACCAAGCAACCTCACCTGGCATGGACTCCTTCTTCAATAAGGCCTAAATCTTACAGCTCTCTGTTACACAGAGATTCACTGTTACACAGAAGGGTCGTGTGTTGATTTATAAGCTTGTGATGAATCCTCAGTTTTTCATGGACCCAAGTCTCTGAGCTATGACTATCCCAAGCTTTTCTTAGTTTTCTTGTTTCCTTTCATGAGATAAGAAGGTGGAGTTGGTTAGTTGCTTTCCCAGACAAGAAAAGACTTGTAATGTCCCTCGCAGGACACACTTTTGTACTAAAGGCGGTCTCCATAGATTTTAAAACAATTACCACCTCCCCTCCCCCACTTCCCTCTGCCCCACTTCCCCCCCATCCCCGCCCATCCCCACTCTCATGGATAGCCAATAGTGGGATGAACTCTTTTTCCAGCTCTTAGTGTAAGAACTGGGGACTTCTGAGGTAAAACACGTAAAGAATTTGTCCACTCCTAGCAATTTTTAACTGTCCAGGTAGTCTACACTCAACCTTTAGCAATTTGTCACCCTCCCATGTAAGTATTTCTGACCGTTTAGTGGAAACTGCAGAATTGAGCCAGGAGCAGTAGTGCCCACTGTTAATCCCCCAGTCGAGAATAAGACCACGACCATGGTTTAAAGTCAAATTTGAAGCAAGCTTTAACTAAATTCTGGCCAGGTGGATGGGCTCTGGCTAGACCCACATCCAGGTTCCCAGGAAATGGCTCCAAGCCACATTTTGCAAGGGCTTAAGAAGGTCAAACCCACAAATCACATTTCTCATCAGGTCCAATCAGGGGCAAGTGTGCATCCTGACGTATTTCCTGCCCATGAACCTCTCGCCCACATGTGATCAAGCACATCCCGTGCACATGGGTTAAACAAACTTGTTTAGGGGAGTGAAAACATGTGGCTTGTTTTCTCCCGTAAACAACAGCCTCCAGCATTTCAGGAACTATCTGTCCTTGGGCAAGGAGCTTGCAGATTAGGAGCATTTTTGTTTCATAGATCTTAGGCATAGTACTTTAAACTTAAAACATAACTTCGGCTCTCACATTTAGTGTAAGAGCTGTTAGGGACTTCTGAGGTAAAAATGTATAAAGAATGTGTCCACCCCCAGCAGTTTTTAACTGTCAAGGTAGTCTACACCCAACCTCCAGCAATTTGTCACCATCCCATTTAAGTATTTCTGTCAGTTTATTAAAAATTGCAGAATCAAGCCAGGCATGGTAGTGCACATCTGTGATCCCAGCACTCAGGAAGCAAACACATTAGGTTTACACCACCAAGTGCCAGACCAGCCAGAGCTATGTCTCTAAAAATCAATGACTAAAACTAAATTAAAAACTGCAGAATAAATTAGTAAATCAATGAGGTATTTTTTTTAAAGGGTGAATGAATGCAGCAGACAAGCCTTTGGCAACGTTAATTTTTGAAAAAATGAAAACTCAAATACCTGGCATTAGAAGTAAGAGCCCTCAGCAAGGTTGCCAGGCACAGCACATGGTGTGATGCCAGGCCCAGCGGAGCCCAGTTCAGAGCCTGTGGCAGGACATCCCATGGTGCTCTCTGGGAGCTCTGGAGAGGAAGCTGGGTACTTAGAGTGAGTCAGCAGACAGGATGTGGGTGGCAGGTACAAAAACAGAAACCTGTGCACCACTCTGAGAGGGATCTGAGGAAGCCCGAAGCTAAGATGCTCTCTGCAAGGGCTTTTCTTAGTGTACCCATCACTTCCCAGCTCCACAGAGGCAAGACAGAGCCCATCTGTGGGGCCCAGCATGCCCTGGGGGGATCGTAGGCCACTGTTCTCTTTATCTCTGCTTCGTTTCCTAGTCATGAACTGGCCTTACCACGCATATAACCACCGTGTACAAGCTCACCACAGATCCGAAACAGCAAGCGCCGACTGATTGAAGCCTCCAAAACCAGGAGCCCAAAATTAACCTTTCCACTTGAGTGGGTTTATCCCAGGCATTCTGCTGGAGGAATTGAAAGTGGACTAACACAGTCTCCAAGGCCTGGCAAGTACCTGTGCACTCGTAACTTTTCTATTGCTGGGACAAAACACCATGACCAAGGCAACTTCTAGAAGGAAGTGTTTAATAGGGCTTCTGGCTCCCGGCCATGATGGTATAGTGAAGGCCTGGAGGCAGGAACAGCTGAGAGCTCACATCTCAAACCACATGCAGCACACATGAGGAAGCTTGCAAATGTCTGTAATTCAAGTCCCGGGGAACCTAACACACACATGTAGGCAGAACATGCCTTCACATAAAATAAAAATAGAGATCAAACCACATGCAGGAGGCAGAGGCCACACCAGGGATGGCCCCAGCCTTTTGAACCCTCAAAGCCTGTCCCCAGTGACATACTTCCAATAAGGCCACAGCTCCTAATCCTTCCCGAACAGTTCCACCAACTGAAGACCAAGCATTCAAATATATGAGCCTATGGGGGCCATTCTCATTCAGACCGTCACATTCCACTCCCTGCGCCATAGGTTCATGGTCATATCATAATGTAAAATGTGGTTAGTCCAGTTTCCAAGGTCCCCCTAGTTCTGCAGACCCAACACCATTTCAAAGCCCAAAGTCTTAAAGTCTTGTCTGAGACTCGGGCAACCCCTTAACTATAACCCTAAAGAAATTAAAAGCAAATTACACACAATGGCACAGAATATACATTGTCACCATGAAAGGGAGGAGTTGGGGCAAGGTGAGGAAATACTGGACCAAAGCAAGACTGAAATCCAGCACAGCAGACTCCAAATCCTGTAACTCCATGTCCCATGTCAAAGGGCTTTGATGGTTCTACCCTTCCAGCTTGGTTGACTGAACAATACATCTCTCTGGTCCCACTCAGTGTGTACAGCTCTCCTTGGCACATCTCTCATGGCTCTGGTACCTCTAACATCTTGGGGTCTCCAGTGCAATACAGACTTCACTTTCACAACTTCACACAATGGCCTCTTACCCTTTCAGGACCTTTATGCAGGGCTTGCCCTGTTACATGTTTCCTGGCCTCAGTGGTATTTCTTAACCTCAGAGAAGATTCTACAACCATTTACTCATGTATCCTTCATGATTCTATAGCCAGAATCACACGGATGCTGCTGCCAGGCTTAGCTGCCCCTCCCCCCCGAGTCACACTTATAGCAGCATTCATGTTTTGTTGCTTTCTAGGAGCAGGAAATTCCTTGGGCCTTTTCCTTTTACAACTTGAAATCTTAGCTGAGTGGGGTTTTATCTCAAGAGCATACCTCTTTATTCCAACTCAATTCAGGCCTCTTTTTAATCTTATCTCTTTTTAGCAGAAGTCTTGTATGTTAGTTACTGTTCTATTGCTATGAAGAGTCACCATGACCAAGGCAACTTGTAAAAGAAAGCATTTAATCAGAGGCTTGTTTACAGTTTCAGATGGTTAGTCCATGATTATCATGGTAGGAAACATGGCACCAGGCAGGCAGGCATGGTACTGGTACAGAATCTAAGAGCTTACATCCTGGTTGACAAGTTAGAAGCAGAGAGAAAAAAATGGGACCTGGTTGAGCTTTTGAAATCTCAAAGTCCACCCCTTGTGACACACCTCCTCCAACAAGGCCATACCTCCCAATCCTACTCAAAATAGTCTACCAACTAGGGAACCAAGCATTCAAATCTACAAATCTATGGGGGCTATTCTCATTCAAACCACCACACCTTGGGTCCAACATTTAATTTCCCAGTGCTCTTTTTCTTTTCAAACTGAACATTTTGTATTCCTTTTGTCCTACATGCTCTTTTTCACTGTAGATCTTCATAAGAGTGATTACTAGTAACCATGCAACAGAGTCAACATTAGGCTGTCTTGAAATCTCCTCTGCCAAAGAAACCGATCCATTACTTTTTTCTTTTTTTTTTCCAGAGCTGAGGACCCCAGGGCCTTGTGCTTGCTAGGCAAGCGCTCTACCACTGAGCTAAATCCCCAACCTCCCAATCCATTACTTTTAAATTAGCCTCAGGAAAATTCTTAGGGCAAGGGCAGAAAATAGCCACATTTTTTGCCAAAATATCCCCCAAACATTCTCTAACCCAGTAGCTACTGTCCCCTATGAAAACTCTTGAACTGGGCCCACAGTCCACATTACTCTGAGCATAACTGTCTTGCAAGCTCCTGCTAGGATGGCCCCTTAAGCTATGTTTACAGAGTTCATCTACTCTTTTTAGTCCAAAATCTTCCACATTCCTCAAAAAGATAGCATGGGCGGGTCTGTCACAGCAATATTCCACTCCCTGGCACCAAACTCTTTATTAGTTACTTTTCTATTGCTATAATTAAACACCATGACCAAGGCAACTTATAATGAAAGC